>NW_024087236.1:0-126870 GCF_009730915.1 Dioscorea cayenensis subsp. rotundata
ATGATGAGCATTACAATTATCGGGTTTTAAACTAATACTTGTGCATTTGTGTTTACTTTAAGTACATATATGGGGTTGTATGAAGCATAATATGTTAAAGAAAGCCAAACGAAGACATAAGTCGGGTACAAGATATCGAGAATATTATGTCCAACCTCAATGTATTCAAACTAGCATATAATGGTTTGGAGGCACAAAAAGCGGTCCATTCAAGTATCGACTTGTGCATTGATAACACAAGATCTTCACCAATGAAGATTACGACTGTGAGGAAAGAAAACAAAGCGATCTCACGATGTATCGAATGTGTGTCCGCAGCGTTACCTCATTGAAAACATGGATTAGAGTGTTTTGGGCCACGGTGATGCGGCAGAGTATTACGTTCACTGACAAAATTTGAAAGGAGGAATTCCAACACGTAGCCAGAAATTATCAACACTCGTGCGGAAAATTCCACTGCAGGGCCCATGCTGGCGAAATCTCTGAGGGGCATGTGGGTGCCCGAGCTCCGACCACTGTTTAGTCCTTGATTTCCTTGGCCCGATTTCGACATTATTTTCTCCATTCTTTCCCAAAAGTTGGGGAGGGCACGTGGCTGGGGTTTTAGCGAGGAGTTATTGGAAGGGTAGAGGGGTTTTTGGCTTCGACATTGTGCTCCATTTGGAAGGAGAAGGTGTGGGGAAAGCTCATGGGCACCCGATCGGTGCGGTATCCCAGGCGAACAAAGGGGACCTTTGGAAGACAAAGCACGCATAGGACGCATCCTCACTTGTGACCTCCTGAGTTGTTTCCTATTGGATTACTTGTTTTTACATTCGATTTGATTGTTGATTGTAACTAGCTCCATGACTAAACCCCTAGTGGATCCATGGATTTTATGAACCCTAGGATGTATTTGTTTCAATAAACCTTCCTATTATGCTTTCATTAATTGATAGTTTTATTTTGAGTTCCAATCTTGAATCCTCCTTTAGAGTGACATTAGGTTGAGAGTTCACCTTGGTAACCCCTTGTGAGTGAGTGACACACCAAAGGGTTACACAAAGAGCTGGATTGGAGGGTTAGAGGTGAGTCAAGAGGGTGGCGGATGAGTCCTCTCTTTCTCTCTGAGTGTGATTTTATCCCACCTTCATTTCCTTGACTTCTTTCGTTTGTCTTAGTAGGAGTCAATGGGCTAAGAGATGATGATCTTACAGGCTAGTTGGAGGCAGCAGGTGAGCGTTGAAGTGATCTTAGCACCTAGGGCATAGTTGTGACTAGGGACCTCTCACTTGTACAAAGTGTTAGGGTCTATTTTCTAGGAGAGGGTTTTATCACTTGGAATTCCTATAACTCCATGTTATTCTATCCGAGTGTGAGGTGTTGAGATTGTTCGGTTTCTCCTTCGGGACATGGTATAGAGTTAGTCCTGAGTTGACCTTAGATTGAGGGACCTTTCACCTAGCAAAGGGTTAGGTCTATATCTAGGAAGAGGGTTTTATCGCGGAAACCCTAGAACTCAATACGATTCTACGAGTGTGATATTGAGATTGATTCGATTTCTCCTCGGGACATGGTATAGAGGTTAATTCTGGTTGTAGATTTGAGGGCAGCATATTGAAGGTTTCCATGACTCATTAATGCATTAGTTTGGGCGGCATAATAGTCGGTTTACACTTGAGCTTGATTATCTAGGCGGAGATAATATCCAGTACCCCATTTATATCGATTGTCTTATCTCTCACTTACTTGTGCTTTTCTTTCTTACTTCTTTTAGTCTTGTTTACATTACATCTTGTCAACACATTCATTATTTATTTTCATGGTTGGGAAACAATTTAAGTATTTTAGTCATTACTCTCACATGGATACGATGGACACTCACGGAATTTTATTACTGGAGCAAACCGCACGTGCCTTGTGGGACTTACATGAGATCGTTGTCAAGTTTTGGTGCCTTTCTTTGGGAGTAGGCATTTAGAGATACTGCACTTTTGTTTTTCTCAGCTGTTACGTTAATTCATTTTATTTCATCTTCCTTTTTCTATCATCCATTCGGTTTTGTTCTTTTTCTTTTGGTACAACTCTGGGTTATGACACGAGGGAATCGCCGATATTAATTAAAGGAGATCCTGAACTTGAATGTACCTCCAAAGAAAAGGAAAAGAACACGTCTGCAGAAAATATCAAATCTAGCTGAAGTGGAGTTGAAGGATCGACAACACGTGGCGGAGATGAGCGGCAAAAGAACATTATCGATTGCGCGACGCATCGATCGAGGACATAATCTAGCATTATGCGACGATTATAGCTACGAATTTTGAGCTAAAAACCGGCATTCATCCGAGATGATTCAGCGATCGTGTGTGATTCGATGGTTTGGCTGGCAATGATCAAACAAACACATAGAGAACTTCTTGGAAGTTTGTGATATACTAAAAGATCAGCGATTAGCGAGATGATGCTGTAAAGGATTGGGGCTTCCATTTTTCTCTCAAGGGAAGAGCCAAGCAGTGGATTCATTCCTTGCCAAAAGAATCCATCATGACATGGAATGAGATGGTCGAAGATTTTCTTGCTTGATACTTCCCTCCAGGGAAGTCGGCCAAGCTTCGCAATGAGATATTGTCATTCGTGCAAATGGAATTGGAATCATTGTTTGAGACATGGGAGCATTTCGAGGGACCTTTTCTTGAGAGTGCCCACAACATGGATTTCTCGAATGGATGATCATTCAAACTTTCTATAATGGTTTGAATAGTACAAGGCTAATTGCTAGATACTCGTTGGAGGTATAATGGGGAGTAAAACTCCGGAAGAAGCCTGAGCGGTTAGTAGAGACATGGCCATGAGCAGTTATCGATGGAATGTGAGGAAAGGAAAAAAGGTGAGCCGGGTTTTCGTGAAATAGATCGATCACTTCTTTGGCGGTCCAAGTGGAATCATTGAGTAAGAAGTTAGACCTTCTAAATATGAGCAATTGGCGGCCATGACTACTTGCCCCCGAGTGTAGCGGAGGACATGCTCCCTCCAATTGCTCTAACTCTATTGGTGATGTATCTTTGGTGGAGAAAGTTGACTTTATAGGTAATGCGATGAGGAACCAAGGTAATCCATATAGCAACACCCTACGATCGAGTTGGAAGAGTCATCCCAACTTTCGTGGAGACAACCAAGGGCAACCAAAAGGCCATGGCACAACTTGGTTTCTGACAACAATGATAACACTCACTCGCGTATGTCGCATGAAAATTATACGGGTTTGTCGAAGTAATAAAATTCCAGATGAGTGGGGTATCCTATCCACATGGAGCAGGGAATAAAAACATCTAAATTTTTCTTAACTAAGTGAATGATGAATAGTGATATGTGTGACAAGATGTGAAATAACAAAAGTAAAAGAACAAGAAATAGAGCACAAGTAAAGGAGAAAATGTAAGGCAATCAATTTTAAATGGGAAATTGCGGATATTGTTTCCCCTAGGACAATCATTTCAAGTGCAAGAACCCTTTATTATACTTTCTAGCAGGATCAATAATGAGTTGTGGAGATCCTTAAGTACATGGTCCCTATATCTAAGAGTCAACCTTGCCTAACTCTATACATGTGACGGAAGAGAAATTGAATAACCTCGAACCTCGCTTTTCGTATAGAATTTCAATGAGTTCTAGGGATTCCAAGTGACAAATCCAGTTCCTAGATGTGAGACCTCAACCCTTTGGTCGGATGGAAGGTCTAGCCACAGTAAGCCCCTAGGTGCTAAAATCACTTCAACTTTTTCACTCCGTTGCACTATGACTAAGCCCAATAGGAGAGGTCGTCCTTTAGCCCATTCACTCTACTATGACCACAAAGAACTTAAGAAAATGGAGGTAGAATAAATCACACAAGAGGTTAGGGGAGCTCTATACGTCTCGACTCACCCTCTCGATGCGTCTTCAATCTATAGTTTGTCTAACTCTCGTGAGTATGCTAACTCACTCACAAGGGTTACTAGCAAGAACTCTCAACCCTAGTGTTATTCTAAGGGAGTATTCATACAATCAAGCAATCAAGATTGGAACTCAAATAAAACGTCAATTAATTGAAATCATAATAAAGAGGTTCCATAAAACGAATACATCCTAGGGTTCATAAATACCCAAGTACCCACTAGGGTTTAGCTCTCCATGGAGCTAATTACAATCAATGAAATCAAATGTAAAAGTAAATAATCTATAGAAAACCCGCTCGATAGTCGTGCCAATGGTCTTATGGAGCGTCCTCTACTCATCCAAGCGTCTATTTGTCCGGCCTAGGATACACCTCGCCAGATCGGTGCTGATGAAAGCTCTCCCACTAACCTTCTTCTAAACGGAATGTGCTATCAGAGCCATAGAACCTCTCCAAATCCCTAGCCAATACATCTCAAAATTCTAGCCGTAGCCTTCTCACAAGTTGGGGAAAAGATGGAGAAAAGAATGCTGAAATCGGGGCTGAAATCGGCTTTTAAATGTTGGAATCGGGAATCCACACACCCCTACGGATTTTTCACACGGGCGTGTGGAATTAACGCATGTCCATGTGGATTCTTTGTTTTCATCCTTCTTTGGCCAGCAGTGAACAGTGCCTACTATAGTGTTTTACTACAATATTTACTCACGAGCCTGCATACAGATGCCTGCTGAACCACTCCTGAATCCATGCTTTCATCGAGGTTTATATCATAGATTGCTTTGCTTCTTTAATAACGGACATGTTGGTGAAGATCTCGCCATACATGCACAAGCCGGATTGCTTTAATGTGACTGCCCTTGTGCCCTCCGAATCGTTGTGTTAACTTGAATACGAGGAGGTTGGCACACATTCCCGCATTTCGAACCTGACTTATGCCTTCGCATTTGAACCTTCTCAAGATTTCCTCCAAATGGTGCATTTATGATCCACATTAGCTTCTTTCTCTAATATTCGTCTTCATAACCCTATTTGCATGAAATTAACATAAATACACACATATTAGCGTTAAAACCCGATAAAAGTAATGCTCATCATAAGGAAAGAACACTTTGCATTCTTATCGCACAAGCACTTACGAAACTCCCCCACACTTAAGCTTTTACTTTTCCTCAAGCAAAAATTAAAACATTATGTGCATAGATGATGGAAATATTGGAAGTGCTTGGCCTTAGGTTCACCAAAGCATACAAAGAGAGCATTCTACAAGTAAGGGAAATTTCAACACTAAATTTGAAAAATCAATGCTCTAGCTAAAAACATGATTCAAAAAGGACAACAAACCCAAAATCGTATAAGTGTGTGAACTCACTCAAAACAACCCAAAGTATACTCCTCAAAGTTTTAAGTACAAGGGACTTATTTATCTACAAACAGTAAGAAAATTTCAAAGATGATAGTAGCTTCACACATCCTATGAGATAGCTCTTTCTCTCATTAGGGCATAACTAGTATCTGACTTATGAGAGTAGCTTCATACTTAATAGGTGGTAGCTCTTTCCACTCAACAAGCCCAAATACACAATAAAACTATTTTGTTCTATCTTTTCATTTCACCATTTCTTTCACAAATAACAAAAGAAACAACAATAACTAGTCCTTTTAACATCGAACATGAGTTTCCAAAAGAGTTTAAAGAGTGAGTAGTGCAACAAGTGTCAATCAGGCAAAAATTCCTACAAATTCAAGCAAAAACTAGAGCATGAAGACATTCAATGTTAAAAATTCTCCTAAACTTAAGAATACAATCATTGCAACTAAGGTGAACCACCATTGGCTTTCTGAGCATGTATATCAATCAAAATTAATATAAAAGAGATGGGTGCACTATGAAACTCTCCCACCCCCCCCCCACATACTTAAGTTGTACATTGTCCCCAATGTACACATGTAAGCTCACTCATAATTTATATCAATCAAGAACAAATTTGGGAGAAGCAATCAAAACAATACACCCCTGGCTCCTAGGGTTGCATCTGATAGAGCTAAATCCTTGGAAGTGATGTTCCAATGGGTTATGAAACACACACGGCCAAGTGCCAAAGCACTATTGGCCATGCCCATGACAAAGTCTGAATTCCCATGATGACAAGACCATCTGCACGCATACACGAGGTGATTCATTGAAGCTCAATAAAACAAAAATAACTCGAGTATATAAAAGATAAGGCAATGAATACAACTTGAGAACAAAAAATGAAAATAAACTCAGAAGGAAAGTCCTTTTCTGAGTATACAAGTCTGGAATAAAAATGCAAAAGTAATAAGATGAAAGAAAATAAATCAAGTGTTGGTGCCGCGCTCTAGCTCCTCTACTGCTGTGAGTGCTAGATCGAAGGGTGCTAGTGGAGGTGGTGATGGTGATGCTGGAGGGGCCTGAGGAGTCCTCTGCCGCAAGACAAATGACGAGGCAACATCTCACTCTAAAATCTGCTTTAACTTATCAAAACGTCCCATGAACTCTGTATACTGTGCGGCCTACGCAACACGAATCTCAGCAATCTTTGCTCAGACCTCTTTAACCTCTGCCCGTATCATCCCCACGGCACTCTCAAGCCTCTCAAAGTGATCATTGGCTTGAGATGGTGAAAACATACCTACTTGGGGTGGGTCCTCTGCCACCAAAGGTGCCTCAGTCTCTATCGGTGTTGGCTGATGCTCGAGGGCAGGCTGAGAAGCCTCGGCATCATCACCCTCATCCTTAGCTATCTCTAAAGCTGATAGAACTAAAGCGTAAACTCCTGTCGGAACCCTGTGGACCATACCCATCAATCTTATTATCTCCAGGCTCAGGGGCGTAGGTGTACTCGTCTTCTCGATGCCGCGAATCGTGTCCAAGAGGCCCATGCCCAAAACTAGTTTCTTAATGTAGATGTCCGAGAAGATCGCTCCCTAATCGGCATCTGCCCTTGATGTCGAATGTACTGCGATGATGTGCCCTAGATGAATTGGTATGCGAGTGCACCATCAAATATAAATCATGAAGCTCATGCCTCGCTTTCGAGCAGCGATGTTATCACCAAGGCCATTCACCGACCTGCTCAGAATGGTGTGTTAATATCGGTACACAGGTCGGGAAAGGCACATGGCCTTTAACACCCATGGCTGATACTAGCCCTGACCACATAACACTCGATGAAGCTTTTCTGCGTGTCAATAATCGAGAGGGCAATCCGTCGGTGGCGGGAATACTCCTCGATTAATACGTAAATGCCTCCTCATACAAGCCAAGTCGAACTAAAAACTAGGTGATGCTCATGCTATGGTAATGTCCAAATGCTCGAGTCGATCGCCGTCGAGCTCGTTGAATCTCGCATAAGATCTATCAAACTCAAATGATGATAAGCCCTCAAGTGTAAGCTCATGAATGGGTGGCTCCCTAGTCGACAATAACTACCTCCATCCACCCACCAAAACGAGATCCTCGACCTTATCTACGAACTCATCTCCCTAATGTAAATCTCTTAATATGCTCATGTCCAGGAATCGAGTCTGTTCGAACCAAAGTCTTGACAAATGCTCAAAATAAGCCTGATGCTCGAGGATAGTGAATCTCATGCTCTCTAACTCAGGGGATGACTCACACGGCCATTTCTCAGCTTGCTTCTTTGACCGAGGTGCCATAATCTGCAAAATTTAAATGGAAATCGGTTAAACCAGTTAATAAAGTAATGCTGCAAAAATCCACATGGTCGTACAGAATTTCTGCATGCCCGTTAAATCGCTTCTAAATTCGTTCTAAACGTACATAATCATTCTAATTGTAGAAATGAAGCATTATTAACTAGTTTCATCAATTAAGAACAAGAATTAGTGAAGAAAACAAAACAAAAGATAGTGCTTACCGACCAGTTGAGATAGAAAACCTTGAATCGGTCGGAAAACCAAATTAAAATCCTTCCAAATCGGTAATGTGAGGTCAGGAAATGATGTGAGAGTGCTCTCAGATGAATGGAGAATGTTAATACAGAGAGGAATGGCGATCTTTTAAAAGGAACTCATGCCTCTTGGTGTTCTGTACATCCGCACGGCATGCGGAAATTACCCACGCCCATGCACCTCCACAGTTGAGAGCCACAGGGCAGACACACGCCCATGTGCCCTCTCGAGATATCACTCAATCTTTCTGAATGCAACCACACGGGCGTGCAGAAAATACCCATGCCTGTGCGCCCGACCCACAGGGGTAGCCGCACGCCCTTGGGGCTTCTCTGTCCAAGCGAGAAAAATTGCTAAGTATTCCGCACGGGCGAGCAAAAATTCCGCATGGGCATGGACATTCACAGACCAAACTCTCAGTGGCAAGCGCAAAAATTACATGGGTATGCAAAAATTACCCACGCCCATGGGTTTTTCACAAGTTCACCCACAAAGGCAAGTCCACGCCCTTGTGTTCTCTTGGGATAAGTTGCCAAGTCTCTCCAAGGCACGCTCGTGCAGAAATTACCCACGGGCATGCGAAAGTCACGAGTTCTCTCACAGGGGCGAGTCCACGCCCCTGTGCTTTCTCTTGATGAGCTCGCAATATAGATCCACGGGCGTGTGGAAATTCCACACGCCCGTGCTGATAAGTGCTTGTGCGATAAAAATTCGAAGCATTCTTTCCATGTGCTGAGCATTACTTTTCTTGGGTTTTAATGCTAATAATGGCATATTTATGTTACTTTCATGCAGGTAGGTTTGTGAGGCTGAATATGAGAAAAAGAAGCCAATGTAGGTCGTAATGCACCAATTTGGAGGAAATCTTGCTAAGGTTCAAACGCGAAGACATAGGTCTGGTTCGAAATGCGGGAATGTATACCAACCTCCTCGTATTCAAGTTAGCACAACTATTTGGAGTGGCACAAGGTCAGTCACATTCAGGCATTCTGACTTGTGCATATATAACAAGATCTCCACTAACATGTTCGTTATGGAAGAAGTAAAGTGATCCACGACATAAACGTGTGCCTGTTTGTGCTACCTCGATGAAAGCATGGATTCGGGAGTATTTTGGGCCGGTACTGTAGTACCTCTATTGTGGGCGCAAAGAGGCGTGTGTAATTTTCACACGCCTATGCGGATGTACAGAACTCCAAGAGGCGTGAGTCCCTTTAAAAGGATTATCGTTTCTCTTCAACCTAATATCCTCCAGTTATCTGAGAGCACTTCTACATTGTTTCCTGACCTCATATCGCCAATTTTGAGTGATTTCGCTTGGTTTTCTGGCTATTTTCAAAGCTTTTTCATCTCAACTCGATGGTAAGCCCTATGTAGATCAAAGTAAAAGCGTTGTAATGGTATATTTGTGGAGTTTGAAGCGTGGTCGTGCGTTTGTTCATAGCCCTTGGATCCACAGGGCGTCTTGAAATTCTGCACTAGCCCGTGTGGTTTTCTAGACTATGTTTCATTAACTAGGTTGATCAATTCTTTTCCAATTTTTGTAGACTATGGCACCGGGTCAAAGAAGCAAGGCTGATAAGAGCCCTGCGAGTCATCTCACGAGTCCGAGCATGAGATTCACTATCCACAGAGCATCGGGGCTTATTTTAAGCATCTGTTGAGACTTTGGTTCGGACAAACTTGATTCTTAGACACGAGTATATTGAGAGATTTACAGCAGGGGAATGAGTTCATTGATGAGGTCGAGGATCTTGTTTCAGTGGATGGTTGGAGGTAGTTATTATCGATTAGAGAGCTAGCTATCCGATAGTTTACACTAATATAGGTTCTGTCAACAATCGAGTTCGATAGATCTTATGCGAGATTCGACAACCTCAACGTAGTTTAGTTCAGAGCACTTGGATATCACTATAGTCTAAGTATCACTAACTTTTCAGTTTGGCTCGGCATATACGAGGAGGTATTTATAGACACTGAGGAGTACTCTCAATTACTGACAGATTATCCTAGAGCTCTGACCCCACAGAGAGCTTACAGAGCATCATGTGGTCAGTGCCAGTATGAGCCAGGGGTGTCCATGGCCACGTTCCTTTCCTGACTTGTCTACCGATATCTACATGCCATCATGAGCAGGTTGGTGAATAGCCATGGTGATAGTACTGCCGTTTTGAGTCGGCAGGAGTGATAAGTACTTGTGCGATATGAATGCGAAGCGTTCTTTCCTTATGATGAGCCTTACTTTTCTCGGGTTTTTACACTAATATGTGTGTTTTTATGTTACTTTTATGCACGTAGGGTTTTGAGGCTGAGTATCTAGGAAAGAAACCAATGTGGATCATAATGCACCAATTTTGGAGGAAATCTTGCTAAGGTTGAAACGCGAAGACATAGGTCGGGTGTGAGATGCTTGAGTGTGTGCCAACCTCCTCGTATTTGAGTTAGCACAACCATTTGGAGGGGCACAAGGGCAGTCACACTTAAGTATTCCAACTTATGCACATAGAACAAGATCTCCACCAACTTGTCCGTCATTAAAGAAGCAAAGCGACCCACGACTGTTCACAGCCGGCCGAAAATCATAATTCCAGAGAATCCACACGGGCGTGTGGAAATTACCCACACGCGTGTGGAAATTCCACATGGGCGTGTAAAAAATCCACAGGACCGTGTGGATACCCGATTCCAGCCCTATTTAAAACCGATTTTACCCCCGATTTCAGGATTTCTTTCTCCATCTTTTCCCCAACTTGAGAGAGGGTTTCGGCTAGGGTTTTGAGAGGTATTGGCTAGGGTTTTGGAGAGGTTCTATGGCTCCGACATCGTCATTCCATTGGAAGAATGTCGGTAGGGGAGCTTCCGTCGAGGCGTATCCTATACCGGACAAGGGAATCCTTGGACGACGAGTAGAGGACTTTCCACAAGACCATCAACACGACTATCGAGGGGATTTCTCTATAGATTCATTGCTTTTACATTCTATTTTTTTTATTGTACTTAGCTCCATGGAGAGCTAAACCCCTAGTGGGTACTTGGGTATTTGTGAACCCTAGGATGTATTTGTTTCATTGAATCTCTTTATTATGCTTTTAATTAATTGTTATTTGTTGTGAGTTCCAACCTTGAATGCTTGATTGTATGAACATTTCCCCTAGAGTGACACTAGGGTTGAGAGTTCTTGTTGGTAACCTTGTGAGTGAGTGACACACCATGAGCGTTAGATAAAGCTAGGTTGGAGAGGGTTGAGAGGGAGAGTCGAGAGGTACAAGAGCGTCCCCTTTCCCCTCAGGCGTGATAGATTCTACCTCTGTTCCTCAAGTTCTTTGCGGCCATAATAGAGTGAATGGTCTAAGGAATGACCCTCCACTGGGGCTTAGTTGAGCGTGCAATGGAGTGAAGTGTTGAGGTGATCTTAGTATCTAGGGCTTAATCATGGTTAGAGATCTTCCACCTAGACCAAAGGGTTAGGTCTATAATTAGGAAGAGATTTATTACTTGGAATGCCTAGAGCTCATTGCAACTCTATTCGAGTGCGAGGTTGAGAGGTTATCTAATCTCTCCTCCTTGACATGTATAGTGTTAGGCATAGTTGACCTTAGATTTGGGACTATGTATTTAAGGATTTCCACGACTCACCATTGCATTGATTAGGAATCATAATAGATGGTTCTTGCACTTGAACGATTGTCCTAGGCGGAGCATTATCCGAGTACCCCATCTTTATCGATTGCCTTCCCTCCTCCTTTACTCGTGTTCTCTTACTTGTTGCTTTTACTTTTGAGAATTGAATCATTGTCACACTTATCACTACTTATCTTTCACATAGCTAAGAAGCGGATTAAGTGTTTTTATTCCCTAGTCCCTGTGGATTTGATACCCGCTCATCCGGGATTATTATTTTAACAAACACGTGTTCTTGCGGGATATAAGCAAGGGGATCTTGTCAAGTTTTTGGCGTCGTTGCCGGGGAGTAGGCTTTTAGAGATACTTTTCACTTTGTTTTCTTAGCTATTTCACCATACATTCTATTTCATATCTTCTTATTCTATCATTGTTCTAACTTTTCATTATTTCTTTCTTATTGCAGAAAATGATTAACATGGTTGAGTCATTTTACACTATCATGAGAAAGGTTGAAAATGTGGAGCAGAAAGTTCAAACAGTTGTATTGCACGACATATGGTGTTATTCTCATCATGAGCAGTATACAACTTAACAGCTAGTAGTAGAATCTATTGAAGAGTACATCTCCAGGATTCAAGGGCAAACCTGTGAATTAGATAATGTGATAAAGCAGTTTAAGAGATCCACGTCGGTGTCAATGAGTGATCAGTTGGAGGAAAGTGTAGAAAGAATCCTTGCTCAGTTTGATTCTTCGTATCAAGACCAAAGGCAAGAACTCTTTTCAGTAGAAGTTGCTATTTCAAAAGCAGAACTATATGGAATGGACACATTGATATCCATTACAGATTGTAAAGAAATAGGTACCCAAGTGGAAGAAGAGGAGAATAACTGTGAACATGATGCAAATGATTTCGAGGAGATTGATAGATTAAAGGAGGGCAGCTTGCGCCCATCAATTGTTGAACCACCAGAACTTGAGCTTAAAACTCTTCCAGCACATTTGGAATATGCATTCTTAATGGAGGACTCTAAACTCCCTGTGATTGTAGCTTCAAACTTGTCTGCGGAGCAGAAGGATAAGCTTGTTAGCATGTTGAAAAAGCACAAATCAGCTATTGCATGGAAGATCTCTGACATTAAGGGTATAAACCCATCATTCTGTACTCATAAGATCCTAATGGAGGATGACTACAAATCTATGATCCAACCTTAGTGAAGATTGAGCCCGAATATGAAGGAGATTGTCAAGGCAGAGGCAATACAACTTTTGGATGCAGGAATCACATATACCCCATATCAGACAACAAGTGTGTGAGCCAGACCCAAGTTGTCCCAAAAAAAGGAGGAATGACAGTAGCAAAGAATGAAAAGAATGAATTAATCCCAACTAGGACAGTTACTGGTTGGTGAGTTTGCATTGACTATAGAAGACTGAATGACGTCACTCGGAAAGATCATTTTCCTTTGCCATTTATTGACCAAATGTTGGAACGACTAGCGGGCATCATTTCTACTGCTTCCTTGATGGCATGTCAAGATATTTTCAAATCCCAATAGCCCCAGAAGATCAGGAGAAAACCACATTTACTTGCCCTTATGGTACGTTTTCTTATAGAAGAATGCCTTTCGGGTTGTGTAACGCCCCTACAACATTCCAGTGCTGCATGACGGCCATTTTTGATGACTTTCTCGAAGATATTATGGAAGTTTTCATGGATGACTTTTCAGTGTTCGGGGACTCTTTCGATGCTTGCTTAAATAATTTGGAATGAGTATTAGTGAAATGTGAAGAGACGAATCTCATCCTTAACTGGGAGAAGTGTCACTTTTTGGTGCAAGAAGGCATTGTCCTTGGACATAAGATTTCCTACGCATGTATGAAGATTGAGGTAATTGAAAAGCTTCCTCCACCTACGAATGTGAAAGGGATCCGCAGTTTCTTGGGTCATGCAGGTTTTTACAGAAGGTTCATTAAGGACTTTTCAAAGATCTCCCAACCATTGACCAAACTCTTGGAGAAGGATACCCCTTTTGATTTCAGAAACAACTCTCGGAATGCATTTATTGTGCTGAAAGAAAAGTTAGTGCAAGCACCAATACTGACAACACTGAAGTGGGATGAGCCGTGCGAAGTAATGTGTGATGCTAGTGATTATGCAGTGTGAGAAGTCTTGGGTCAGAGGAGAAATAAGGAATTTCAACCAATCTATTATGCTAGCAAGACTCTCACAAGTGCACAAGAGAATTACACCACTACTGAAAAGGAATTATTAGCAGTAGTGTTTGCTTTTGATAAATTCAGACCATATCTCATCCTATCTAATGTCACAGTGTTCACAGATCATTCTACACTCCATTATCTCATGAACAAGGAAGATGCGAAGCCGAGATTGATTCGGTGGATATTGTTGTTGCGAGAATTTGATATAGAAATAAAAGATAAAAAGGGGACAGAGAATGTGGTTGCAGATCATCTGTCGAGATTAGAAGACTGTGAAGGGCAAGAACTGGAAAGCAAGGAAATTAATGATTTCTTCCCTGAAGAGCATTTGTATGCGGTACAGAAATCAGAATCAAAAGATATTCCATGGTTCGCAGATTTTGCGAATTATCTGTCAGGAAGGGTATTAAAGCAGGGTTTAAGCTTTCAACAGAAAGAAGAAATTTTTCAGTGACCTTAAGAATATTTTTTGGAAAGATCCTTACATGTTCCGTATTTGTGCAGATCAGATGGTACAAAGGTGTGTTTCTAGGGAGGAAGGTTGGAATATCATTGCGCATTGTCATTCAGGCCCAGTGGGGAGGGCATTATGCATCAAGTCGAACTGCAGAGAAGGTTTTAGCTGCAGGGTTCTATTGCCCGACCTTATTCCAAGATATTCATCAATTCGTTTTACAATGTGATAGTTGTCAAAGGGCTGGAAACTTATCACGAAGGGACGAGATGCCTCAAAATCCTATGCAATTTTGCGAGGTGTTTGATGTATGGGGAATTGATTTCATGGGACCATTTCCAAAGTCCAATGGCAATCAATATATTCTGGTAGCAGTTGATTATGTTTCCAAGTGGGTGGAAGCCCAAGCTCTTCGAACTAATGATGCAAGAACTGTGGTGAAATTTTTGAAGAAGTTATTTACGCGATTTGGAACTCCAAGAATTATCATTAGTGATCGGGGAACCCATTTTTGTGACACACAATTGGCGAAAGTGTTAAAGCATTATGGAGTTCATCATCATCATGCTACTCCTTACCATCCGCAAACGAGTGGGCAAGTGAAGGTTACAAATAGAGAGCTCAAGAGAATCTTAACCAAATCAGTGGAACAAGGGAAACGAGATTGGTCTGAAAGGTTAGATGACACACTTTGGGCTCATAGAATAGCATAAAAAACCCCAATTGGGACCACTCACTATAATTTAGTGTATGGAAAATCTTGCCATTTACCAGTGGAAGTAGAGCACAAAGCATATTGGGCGATTAAAAGTGATGAATTTTGACTTGCAAAAAATCTGGAGAGCAACGAATATTACATCTCAACGTGTTAGACGAAATGGAGGATGAAGGCATATGAGAATGCAAGGATATATAAGGAAATGATTCGGAAGTGGCATGACAAGCATATTAAGATTCCGAAGGACTTCAAAGCAGGCGATCATGTGTTACTATTCAACTCTCATTTATGTTTATTCCCGGGGAAACTCAAATCAAGGTGGTCTGGTCCGTATACCATAACCAAAGTTTCACCTCATGGAGCCATTGAGATTAACCATCCAGAGAAGGGCACATTCAAGGTGAATGGACATAGGCTGAAACCATACTATAGCGGAGAGATTTGTAGTGACAATAGAGAGGTATTTTCCCTCCATGAACCCCCGAGAGGTACGAAAAGGTACGTCAAGCTTAGTGATGTTTAACAAGCACTTCTTGGGAGGCAACACAAGTGTTTAGTTTGTTTGCATGAATAATTTGTTAAGTGTTGGTGTCTTGATTTTTAGATGCTTTTGCTAAGATTTTCTTGTGGGATTTGTTAAGTGTTGTGTTGTTTGAGCTTTATTCCGTGTTTTTCTTTGGTAAAACTTGCATACTAGGGTAGGCTCTGAGTGTGTAAACATGTTTAGAAACTTTCTGCAGAGCGTGCAGGTTTTTCTAAGGCATCCACTGAAAACGTACGGGCGTGTGGAATTTCTGCATGCCCATGGATTTGTATTGCGAGCTCATCCAGAGAAGGAACAGGGGAGTGTGGCTGCCCATGTGAACGACCATGCGAATATCACACGCCCGTGGATAATTTCCGCACGGGCTTGTGATTTCCTACATAGTTTGTTAAATTATCCCGAGAGCGCATAGGGGCGTGAACTCGCTCCTGTGGGTGACCTTGTGAAAACCGCACAGGAGTGGGTAATTTCCGCACGCCCGTGCGAATCTCTGTAGAGGAGTCCTCTCTATCCCGAGAAGACACAGGGGCGTGCGTCTACCCTGTGAGATCTTCGTTTGAAGGCGCACGGGCGTGGGTGATTCCCGCACGCCCGTGTGGATCTCCAGGAATTAAAAGACTGTCTGCTCTCCCAATACATTGTTTCTCAGCTAACCCTAAGCCGCCCAAAGAACATTTTCTGACATTCTCCTGTCTTCCTATGGTTATCTTTGAATCGATTGATTATGTATTGTGGGGATTGTAGGGGTGTTTAGCTTCAACTCATCGGTAAGCCTTTGTTTCCTCTCGTCACTGACTTCCTTTGAGTCTAGCTGATTACCTGCGATTAAAATAGATAATGTGCATCGGTTTCTCACTAAAATGGTTATGATTTGTTTTTAAGAAGATCAGGAAGTGAGATAGGGGTGTAGCTAGAAGAGTGGCTACAAGGGCCGTGCGTTTTCCACGCCCCGTGAAAATGCACGGGCGTGTGGAATTTCCGCACGGCCGTGTGTTGTGATTTTCCTGTAGTCTGAATGATACTGATTGATTTTCTTTTTCTAATACATGCAGGTATGGCCACCTGATCAAAGAAGGCAGTTGCTAAATGTCCTAGAGGGCCTGCTCCTGAGCCAGAAGTCATGGAATTCATACTTCCTGCGCATCGAGCTCGGTTTGAGCGGTTAGCGAAGCTTAAGTTTGGTCAAACGTGAATCCCGGATGTTGGGTCACTCAGGAAGGTGCAACTAGCAGATGACATGGCTGATGAGGTCGAGAAACTATTATAGGTCGGTAGTTGGCACAAGTTATTGAATATTCATGACCCTGTTATCCGCTCACTCACTTTAGAGGTACTTGCTTCATTTGAGTTCGACTGCTCTTATGCTAATTTTGATAGTGTCGCCGCTATTCAGTTCATAGCTTTTTGGCAACATCATAGTATGAGCGTCACACAGTTCTCCACTAGACTTGGTCTTTATGATGAGGAATATATTGAGACTGAGGAGTATGAGAGTCTTCGAATTGACATGTCGGGTTTATCTCCCAAGGAGGCGTATAAAATATTATGTGGTAAGGGGCAAAATGAACCAGGAGTGTCTAAGGCCTCATGTTTATCTCGACCTAGTTACAGATATCTTCACGCCATCATAAGCAGGTCAGTGAATGGTCGCGGTGATAGCACGAGAGTCATAAACAAGCAAGAACTTCTGTACTTATACTCAATGGTTCAGAACGAGCCGGTACATCGGGGGCACATTTTAGCGGAGTATTTGAAGCATCAAGGACAGTATCCCATACTAGGTGTTATTTTCTTGGGTCCATACATTACTAGACTCATTTTGGGGATCGGTCTACGAGATACAATCAGCGGAGCCGAGAAGACGATAATACCAGCACCACTTGGGTTAGAGACAATGAGGCTCATGGGTTTGGTCAGTAAATATCCAGATGGTGTTTATGTGCTGAATATACCATTCGAGGATAAAGGTGATGAGCCTCTGCCAGTACCAATGGAGACTGAGGCACCTCCAACATCGGAGAAAGTACCCCCCGTATGTTTGTTTACACAATCTCGAGCTCATGATCACTTTGAGAGGCTCGAGAATGCTTTAGGAGTGTTGTGGACAGAGGTCTCCGAGATTAGGGCTACACAGGCTATTCAGTACACAGAGTTCATGGCACGTTTTGACGTATTACAGCAGATCTTAGAGCGAGACGTCGCCTCCTCATTTGTCTTACGACCGAGGACTCCTCAGCCCCCCTCAGCATCTCCTGCACCCCCATCTCCTATTCCAGCACCGGTGGATCCACCTTATGTTTCCCCACCACCAGCAGTAGCAGAGGAGCTGACAGAGCGTGACACCAACATTTTACTTTATTTTTTTGCATTTTCTCTATTTTGCATTTTATTTTAGACTGGTTCACTCAGAAAGGATTCTCCTTCTGAGTTTATTTTCATTTTGCATCTCAAGTTGTATTCATTGTCTATCTTTTATATATACTCGAGTTGTTTTTGTTTTATTGAGCTTCACTGAACCCCTCGTGTATGAGTGCAGATGGTCTTGTCATCATGGGAATTGAGACTTTGTCATGGACACGGCCAAAGTGCTTTCGCACTTGACCGTGTGAGCTTCACAACCCGTCGGAACATTATTCCCAAGGACTTAACTCCATCAAACGCGACACTAGGAGGCAGGGGAGTATTGTTTTGATTGCTTCTCCCACATATATTCTTCATTGATATACATTATGAGTGAGCTTTCATGTGTACATTGGGGGCAATGTACAACTTAAGTGTGGGGAGGAGTTTCATAGTGCACATATCTTTTACATTAGTTTTGATTATTATACATGCTCACATAGCCAATGGCGGTTCACCTTAGTTGCAATAATTGTATTCTTGACTTTAGGAGATTTTTTAACATTGAATATCTTCATGCTCTAGTGTTTATTTGAATTTTTAAGAATTTTTGCCCGAATTACACTCAGTGCACTACTCACTCTTTAAACTCTATTGGAAACTCATGTTCGATGTTAAAGGGACTAGTTATAGTTGTTTCTTGTGTTAAATTTTGAAAAAAAATAAATGATGAAAAGAAGGAACAAAATAGTTTTCTTGTTTGTTTTGCATTTTGGGTGGAAAGAGCTACCACCTATGTAGTATGAACTACTCTAATGAGTCGGATACTAGTTATGCCCTAATGAGAGAAAGAGCTATCTCATAGGATGAGTGAAAGCTACCACTCCGGTCGAAAGATGTACCACCTTGAAAGTGTGAAAGCCATCTTAGCTGCCGCTTGGGAGAGGGCTACCTTAGAGAATGTGTGAAGCTACTACCATCTTTAAATTTTTGTTACTTTCTTGTTATAGATAAATAAGTCCCTTATACATAGAGCTTTGAGGAGTATACCTTGGGTTGACTTGAGTGAGTCCACATACTTTCACGATTTCGGGTTTGTTGTCATTTTTTTATTCAAGCTTTTAACTAGAGCTGCGATCTTTCATATTTAGTGTTGAAATTTCGCTTACTTGTAGAATGCTCTCTTTGTATACTTTGGTGAACCTAAGGCCAAGAACTTTCAATATTTTCTTCATTGATGCACAGAATGTTTAATTTTTGCTTGAGGATAAGCAAAAGCTTAAGTGTGGGGGAGTTTGATAAGTGCTTGTGCGATATGAATGCGAAGCATTCTTTCCTTATGTTAAGCATTACTTTTCTTGGGTTTTACACTAATATGTGTGTTTTTACGTTACTTTTATGCAGGTAGGGTTGTGAGGCCTAGTATGAAGGAAAGAAACCAATGTGGATCATAATGCACCGATTTTGGAGGAAATCTTGCTAAGGTTCAAACGCGAAGACATGGGTCGGTTGTGAGATGCTAGAGTGTGTGCCAACCTCATAGTATTTGAGTTAGCACAACCATTTGGAGGGGCACAAGGGCAGTCCCACTCAAGCATTCTGACTTATACATATAGAACAAGATCTCCACCAACTTGTCCGTCATTAAAGAAGCAAAGCGATCCACGACATGAACGTGTGCCCGTTTGCATCACCTCGATGAAAGTATGGATTCGGGAAGTATTTCAGGCCAGGGACTGTAGCAGAGCAATATAGCAAAGCACTGTAGCAGCACTGATCATAGCCGGCCAAAAATCACAATTCTAGAGGATCCACACAGGCGTGTGGAAATTCCACAGGGGCGCCCATAGGGGCGTGTGGATTCTCAATTCCAACCCTATTTAAAGCTGATTCAGCCCCGATTTCAGCATTCTTTTCTCCATGTTTTCCCCAACTTGAGAGAGGTTTTAGCTAGGGTTTTGAGAGGTATTGGCTAGGGTTTTGGAGAGGTTCTACGGCTCCGACATCGTCATTCCTTTGGAAGAAGGTTGGTAGGGGAGCTTCGTCGAGGCGTTGACAAGTTCCTCTTGCGTATATCCCGCAAGTGCACGGGTTTATCGAAGTAAAAAATCCTGGATGAGCGGGTATCGAATCCACTGGGAGTGGGGAATAAAAAACTTAATCCGCTTCTTAACTATGTAAAAAATCACTAGTGATAAATGTGACAATGATTCAATTCTCAAAAATAAAAACAACAAGTAAGAGCGCACGAGTAAAGGAGGAGGTAAGGCAATCGATAAAGATGGGGTACTCGGATAATGCTCGGCCTAGGACAATTGTTTCAAGTGCAAGAACCCTCTATTATGGTTCCTAATCAATGCAATGGTGAGTCGTGGAAATCCTTAAATACATAGTCCCAAATCTACGGTCTACTATGCCTAACTCTATACATGTCCTAGAGGAGAGATTAGATAACCTCTCAACCTCGCACTCGAATAGAGTTACAATGAGCTCTAGGGATTCCAAGTTATAAATCTCTTCCTAATTATAGACCTAACCCTTTGGTCCAGGTGGAAGGTCCCTAACCACAATGAAGCCCTAGATGCTAAGGTCACCTCAACGCTTCAATCCGTTACACGCGCAACTAAGCCCCAGCGGAGGGTCATCCCTTAGACCATTCACTCTATTATGGCCGCAAAGAACTCGAGGAACGGAGATAGAATCTATAACACCAGAGGGGAAAGTGGACGCTCTTGTACCTCTCGACTCACCCTCTCAACCCTCTCTAACCTATCTTTGTCTAACGCTCATGGTGTGTCACTCACTCACAAGGTTACCAACAAGAATTCTCAACCCTAGTGTCACTCTAGGGGAAATGTTCATACAAGCAAGCATTCAAGGTTGGAACTCACAACAAACATCAATTAATTAAAAGCATAATAAAGAGATTCAATGAAAAAATACATCCTAGGGTTCACAAAATACCCAAGTACCCACTAATGGTTTAGCTCTCCATGGAGCTAAGTACAATCAAAGAAATAGAATGTAAAAGTAATGAATCCATAGAGAAACCCACTCGATAGTCATGTCGATGGTCTTGTGGAAAGTCCTCTACTCGCCGTCCAAGGATTCCCTTGTCCGGTATAGGATACGCTTCGACAGAAGCTCCCCTACCAACCTCTTCCAAAGGAATGACGATGTCGGAACTGTAGACCCTATCCAAAACCCTAGCCAATACGTCTCCAAACCCTAACCGAAACTCTCTCTCAAGTTGGGGAAAAGATGGAGGAAAGAATCCTGAAATCGGGGCTGAAATCGGCTTTAAATAGGGCTGGAATTGGGCATTCACACGGTCCTGTGGATTTTTCAGACGCCCATGTGGAATTTGCACACGGGCGTGGGTAATTTCCACATGCCCGTGTGGAATCTCTGGAATTATGATTTTCAGCCGCCTGTGAATAGTGCTGCTTCAGTACTTTTGCTACAGTCCTAAAATACTTCCCAAGTCCATACTTTCATCTAGGTGACGCAAACCGGCACACGTTCACATCGTGGATCGCTTTGCTTCTTTAATGACGGACAAGTTGGTGGAGATCTTGTTCTATGTGCATAAGTCAGAATGCTTGAGTGTGACTGCCCTTGTGCCCCTCCAAATGGTTGTGCTAACTCAAATACGAGGAGGTTGGCACACACTCTAGCTTCTCACACCCGACCTATGTCTTCGCATTTGAACCTTAGCAAGATTTCCTCCAAAATCGGTGCATTATTATTCACATTGGTTTCTTTCCTTCATACTCAGCCACACAACCCTACCTGTATGAAAGTAACATAAAAACACACATATTAGTGTAAAACCCGAGAAAAGTATTGCTCAACATAAGGAAAGAATGCTTCGCATTCATATCACACAAGCACTTATCAAACTCCCCCACATTTAAGCTTTTGCTTGTCCTCGAGCAAAAGTTAAACATTATGTGCATAGATGAAGGAAATATTGGAAGTGCTTAGCCTTAGGTTCACCAAAGTGTACAGAGAGAGCATTCTACAAGTAAGGGAAATTTCAACATTAAATACAAAAAATCAAAGCTCTAGCTAAAAACTTGAATCAAAAAGAACAACAAAGCCGAAATCATGTACGTGTGTGAACTCACTCAAAACAACCCAAGGTATACTCCTCAAAGTTCTAAGTACAAAAACTCAAATAAAACTAGAGCATGAAGATATTCAATGTTAAAAATTCTCCTAAACTCAAGAATACAATTATTGCAACTAAGGTGAACTGCCATTGGCTATGTGAGCATGTATAACAATCAAAACTAATGTAAAAAGATATGTGCACTATGAAACTCCCCCACACTTAAGTTGTACATTGTCCCAAATGTACACATGCAAGCTCACTCATAATGTATATAAATAAAGAATATATGTGGGAGAAGCAATCAAAACAATACTCCCCTGACTCCTATTGTCGCGTTTGATGGAGCTAAGTCCTTGGGAGTAATGTTCCGACGGGTTGTGAAGCTCACACGGTCAAGTGCCAAAGCACTTTGGCCATGCCCATGACAAAGTCTCAATTCCCATGATGACAAGACCATCTGCATGCATACACGAGAGGTTCAGTGAAGCTCAATAAAACAAAAACAACTCGAGTATATATAAAAGATAGACAATGAATACAAGTTGAGATGCAAAATGAAAATAAACTAAAAAGGAGAATCCTTTCTGAATGAACAAGTCTAAAATAAAATGCAAAATAAAGAAAATGCAGAAAAATAAAGTCAAATGTCGGTGTCACGCTCTGTCTGCTCCTCTGCTACTGCTGGTGGTGGGGAAACATAAGGTGGATCCACCGGTGCTGGTATAGGAGATGGGGGTGCAGGAGATGCCGAGGGGGGCTGAGGAGTCCTCGGTCGCAAGACAAATGAGGAGGCGACGTCTCGCTCTAAGATCTGCTGTAATACGTCAAAACGTGCCATGAACTCTGTGTACTGAGTGGCCTGCGTAGCCCTAATCTCGGCAATCTCTGCTCGAGCATCAGCCACCTCTTCCGTATCACTCCCACCGCACTCTCGAGCCTCTCAAAGCGATCATGGGCTCGAGATGGTGAAAACATACGTACGGGCGGAGCGTCCTCTGCCGCCGAAGGTGCCTCGGTCTCCATCGGTGCTGACTCAGGCTGGGGAGCAGGCTGGGAAGCCATGGCATGATCACTCTCACCCTCAGCTATCTCTGGAGCTAGTAGCACCAACGCATAAACCCCTATCCGAACTCTACGGACAAGGCCCATCAATCTCAGTGTCTCTAAACTCAAGGGGGTAGGTATACTTGTCTTCTCAGTCCCACGAATCACATCCAAGAGACCCATGCCTAGCACTAATCTCGTAATGTAGGGCCTGAGAAGATCGCTCCCAGTCTAGCATAATGCCCTTGATGTCTGATGTGCTCTACCATGATGTGTCCTAAGTGAATCGGTACGCACTGCACCATCGACTACAAGTACAGAAGTTCCTGTCAGCTCAGAACACCAGTGCTATCACCACGGCCATTCACCAACCTACTCATGATGGTATGTAAATATCTGTATGCAGGTCGGGAAAGGCACATAGCCTTGGACACCCCCGGCTCGTACTGACCCTGACCACATAGCACTCTGTAAGCTTTCTACAGGGTCAAGGCTCTAGGATAATCAGTCGGTAACTGAGAGTACTCCTCAGTGTCTATAAATGCCTCCTCATACAAGCCAAGTAAAACTAAAAACTGAGTAATGCTCAAGCTATGGTGGTGTCCAAATACTCTGAACTGAATGGCATCAATACTGTCAAAGCTCGAATAGGATCTGTCGAAATCAAATGATGACAAGACCTCCAATGCGAGCTCTCGTATGGCTGGCTCTCTAATAGTCAATAACTGCCTCCAACCACCTACCGATACAAGATCCTCGACCTCGTCTACCAACTCGTCTCCCTGCTGCAGATCTCTCAGTATACTCGTATCAAGGAATCGAGTCTGTCCAAAATGAACTCTTGACAGCTGCTCAAAATGAACACTGTGCTCTGGAATGGTGTAACTCATGTCCTCACACTCTGAAGATGACTCACGTAGCAGCTTATCAACTTGCTTCTTCGACCGAGGTGCCATAATCTGTAAAATTTGAGAATAAATCCGTCAAACAAAATGATAAAGCATTACTGCAGAATTCCACATGGTCGTGCGGAATTTTTGCACACCTGTGTGGATCCACGGGGTGTGAAAACCGCACAGCCGCACCACAAGAATCCAAAAATAAAGCTTAAAAATACTTCTAACTTCGTTCTTAACAAGGTCCCCTTGCGTATATCCCGCAAGTGCACGGGTTTGTCGAAGTAATAATCCCGGGTGAGCGGGGTCAAATCCACAGGGAGTAGGGAGTAAAGACACTTATTTTGATTCTTAGCTATGTGAAAGATCAGTGATAAGAAGTGTGATAATGATTCAATTCTCAACAATAAAAGCAACAAGAAAGAGTGCAAAAGGAAAGAAGGGGGTAAAGCAATCGATAGAGATGGGGTACCCGGATAATGCTCCGCCTAGGATAATTGTTTCAAGTGCAAGAACCCTCTATTATGTTTCCTAATTAATGCAATTGTGAGTCATGGAAATCGTTAATTACATGGTCCCAAATCTAAGGTCAACTATGCCTAACTCTATACATGTCCCGGAGGAGAAATCGAACTATCTCAACACGTCGCACTCGCATAGAGTTGCAATGAGTTCTAGGGATTCCAAGTGGTAAATCTCTTCCTTAATATAGACCTAACCCTTTGGTCCAGGTGGAAGGTCCCTCTCCAACCTAGCTTTGTCTAACGCTCGTGGTGTGTCACTCACTCACAAGGTTACCAACAAGAACTCTCAACCCTAGTGTCACTCTAGGGGAAACGTTCATACAATCAAGCATTCAAGGTTGGAACTCACAATAAACATCAATTTATTGAAAATATAATAAAGAGGTTCAAAGAAACAAATACATCCAAGGGTTCACAATACCCGAGTATCCATTAGTGGTTTAGCTCTCCATGGAGCTAAGTTCAATCAAAGAAATAGAATGTAAAAGCAATAAATCCATAAAGAAACCCCCTCGATGGTCGTGTCGATGGTCTTGTGGAGAGTCCTCTACTCGTCGCAGGGGATCCTTCGTCCGGCCTAGGATACACCTAGCCTGATGGGTGCCGACGAAAGCTCTCCCAATAACCTTCTTCCAAACGACGCACGATGTCGGAGCCATAGAACCTCTCCAAAAACCTAGCCAATACTCCTCGAAACCCTAGCCGAAGCCCTCTCTCGAGTTGGGGAAAAGATGGAGAAAAGAATACCAAAATCGGGGCTGAATCGGCTTTAAATATGGATGGAATCCGGCGACTACATGGGCATGGATGCTCCACGCGCCCATACGGAATTTCCACACAGACGTGGATAATTTCCACAGGCCCATGTGGATTCTCTATTTCTCTGGTTTCTCGGCCGACTGTGAACAGTGCTGCTACATTATATACTATAATGTTGCTGCAGTGCTTTGCTATAGTATTCGACCTAAATAACTTCCCAATTCCATACTTTCATCGGGTAACGCAAAACGGGCACACGTTCACGTTGTGGATCACTTGCTTCTTCAATGATAGACAAGTTGGTGGAGCTATTGTTCTATGTGCATAAAGTCAGAATGCTCGAGTGTGATTGCCCTTGCGCTCCTCCAAATGGATGTGCCAACTAGAATACGAGGAGGTTGGCACACACTCTAGCACCTCACACCTGACCTATGTCTTTGCGTTTGAACCTTAGCAAGATTTCCTCCAAAATCAGTGCATTGTGATCCACATTGGCCTATTTCCTTCATACTCGGCCTCACAACCCTACCTGCATAAGAGTAACATAAAAAACACACATATTAGTGTAAAAACCCGAGAAAAGTAATGCTCAACATAAGGAATGAACGCTTCGCATTCGTACCGCACAAGCACTTATCAAACTCCCCCACACTTAAGCTTTTGCTTGTCCTCAAGCAAAAATTAAAAACGTTATGTGCATCAATGAAGAAGATATTGGAAGTGCTTGGCCTTAGGTTCACCAAAGTATACAAAGAGAGCATTCTACAAGTAAGGGAAATTCCAACACTAAATACGTAAAATCAATGCTCTTGCTAAAAACTTGAATCAAAAAGGAAACAAAACCCGAAATCGTGTACGTGTGTGAACTCACTCAAAAACAACCCAAGGTATACTCCTCAAAGTTCTAAGTACAAAGGACTTATTTATCTAGAAAAGTGACAACAATTTCAAAGATAGTAGTAGCTTCACACATCCTCTAAGGTAGCCCTTTCCAAAGCGGCCGCTAAGATTGCTTTCACACTTTTGAGATGGTAGCTCTTTATACCGGAGTTGTAGCTTTCACTCATCCTATGAGATAGCACTTTTTCTCATTAGGTTATAGCTAGTATCCGACTTATGAGAGTAGCTTCATACTACATAAGTGGTAGCTCTTTCCACCCAACAAGCACAAATAAATAATAAAACTATTTTGTTCTTTCTTTTCATTTTCCATTTTTTTTAGCACAAGAAAATAAACCTAACTAGTCCTTTTAACATTGAACATGAGTTTCCAATAGAGTTCAAAGAGTGAATAGTGCACTAAGTATAAATCGGGCAAAACATTCATAAAAATTCAAGCAAGAACTAGAGCATGAAAACATTTAATGTTAGAAATTCTCCTAAACTCAAGAATATAATCATTGCAGCTAAGGTGAACCGCCACTGGCTATGTGAGCATATATCAATCAAGAACAATAGAAAAGATGTGTGCACTATGAAACTCCCCTCCACACTTAAGTTGTACAATGTCCCCAATGTACACATTAAAGCTCACTCAAAATATAAATCATTCAAAAGCAAATGTGGGAGAAGCAATCAAAACAATACTCCCCTGACTCCTAGTGTGACATTTGATGAAGCTAGTTCGTTGGGAGTAGGGTTCCAACCGGTTGTGAAGCTTACACGGCCAAGTACCTCAGTACCTTGGCTGTGCCCATGACTAAGTCTCTATTCCCAAGAAGACAACACCATCTGCGTGCATACACGAGGGGGGTCAGTGAAGCTCAATAAAATAAAAACAACTCGAGTATATAAAAGATAGAGCAATGAATACAACTCGAGACCACAAAATGAAAATAAACTCAGAAGGAAAATCCTTTATGAGTATACCAATCCAAAATAAAATGCAGAAAATAAAATGCGAAAAATAAGAACAAAGAAGGTAAAGACGCCTCAAGTGTCGGTTTCAATAGCTAGTACATCTGTTTCTGTTGTTGGTGAAGATGACGCTGGTGCTGCAAAATAAATGAAGATTGGCAAAGAAAAGAGAAAGAGAAGCTTACCGATAAAATGAGAATTAAAGACTAGAAAATGGCCGGAAAACTCAATTAACAACCCTCTAAAATGATGGTGAGAGGTCAAGAGAGAGCAAGGATGTGTTCTCAAAACGTATGAGGCTGAAAAGATGAAGAAACCCGAAAAGATTTTAAAGAAAACCTGCGGTTCTAGCATATCTGTAAATCCACACGGGTGTGTGTGAATTACCCACGCCCGTGTGCCCGACCCACAGGGGCAGACGCACGCCCCTGTGGACTCTCCATGCAACCGAGAAAATTCTCTAAGACCCACGCCCGTGCGAAAATTCCACACGGGCGTGGATATTCACAAGCCCAACTCACAAGGGCAAACGCACACCCTTGTGTCTTCTCGGGATGGAGAGATCCTCTGCATAGATTCACACGGGCGTGCGAAAATTACCCACGCCAGTGTGTGGTTCACAAGTTCGCCCACAGGGGCGAGTCCACGCCCCTGTGTGCTCTCGGATTAAACCGCCCAACTCTGCAGGAATTCACACGCCCGTGCGGAAATTACCCACGGGCGTGTGACAGTCGCATGGTCGTTCACAGGGGCAGCCGCACGCCCCTGTGCCTTCTCTGGATGAGCTCGTAGTGCAAATTCACGGGCGTGCAGAAATTCCACACACCCGTGTGTTTTCTCTGGATGCCTTAGAAAATTCTGCAGGCTCTGCAGAAAATTTTTTAACATGTTTACACACTCAGAGACTGCCCTAATATGTAAATTTTACTAGTGAAAAACATGTGAAATAGCTCAAACGACCAAAACTTCACCAAAACACATGAAAGCACAAGATAACACCAACGGTCCACAAGAAAAGCATAGCAATGGCCTATAAGAATCAAAACACCAACACTCAAGCTCTTATTCATGCAAACACTAAACTAAAAACTAGGAAAACAGTAATTGCTTTGGTTGCCTCCCAAGAAGCGCTTGTTTTACGTCACTAAGATTGACGTACCTCTTCTTTACCTTATGGAGGCTTGAAAAGAGTATGTTCCTCCCGACTAGACATTTCATAGCTACTTCCCTTAAACCAAAAATTTGCTTGCTGGGGTGGAATATTTGTTGGAGAGTCCAACCATCTTACCTTTGGCCTCCAAGGAAACAATTTGAGTTCGGAATTGTACAAGCTTAGCTTAGGTGGATCATTGGATGGTTTCAATCTCCTACCCACATCTTCTCCCAAACCCAAAATCTCTTTCTTGCAATTTATGAATTGATCAATCCCAAATAGTAGTGCTTGTTCCATTTCCTTAGGATTTACTTCTTCTTGTGTATTTTCAGCTTGAAAGGAACATGACACTAGCAAATCCCCTTGAAAAATTTCTCGTTCACAAGCACAATCTTCATTCACACTGTCCAAAATTTTAAAATGGTATTCAGCTTCTCCCTTTTCATTTTCTACACCAATGTACTCAATTTGCCCAACTTCTTCATTGTCGTTCACTACCACATCATCTCTACAAGGAACTTGAATTGCTTGCTCAAATGCTTGTTGTTTCTTGGAGAGTGTGTCAAGTATCCCTCCTAATTGATGCTCAAGGTTTTTAAAGGAGGCTTCATGACATCTTAGTGTGGTCTCAATATTTTGGATGCAGACATCGGATGCTTCAATGAAGTTACCTAATACTCTTTGCAACTGAAGTTCATCCTCTCCGAGTATCTCACCCGTTTGACATTCCTCTTGAGGTGCCTCCCAATGTTGTTCACCATTATCCCATAATATGTTTGGGTAACCCACTTTAATTGGATGATATGCATTGTAACATGGAATGTTCTGTTGTTATGAAGCAAAAATTCTATCAACTTTTTCACTCAGAGCTTCAACCTGCAAATGTAGAGCAACGACTGGGTCAATCATCATTTAAAATCCTTGCAAGAAAAAGTAAGACATGACAAAAGAAAACAAATGAGAATGATGGAAGAATAAGAAAGTGTGAAATAATTTTTTTTTTTTAGAACAAATCAGAACTGTGATAGAGAAGAGATGTGTAATAGAATGAAGGGTAAATAGCTAAGAAAACAAAGTGCAAAGTATCTCTAAACGCCTACTCCCCGGCAACGGCGCAAAAACATGACAAGGTCCCCTTGCATATATCCCGCAAGTGCACGGGTTTGTCGAAGTAATAATCCCGGGTGAGCGGGGTCAAATCCGCAGGGAGTAGGGAGTAAAAACACATAATTTGATTCTTAGCTATGTGAAAGATCAGTGATAAGGAGTGTGATAATGATTCAATTCACAATAATAAAAGCAACAAGAAAGAGAGCAAAAGTAAAGAAGGGGGGTAAGGCTTGAGTAGACATATTTTTATATATGTTTTACATGCATTGAGCATCATTTTTACTGTGGTTTATGTCTCATGTTGTGTATTTGGTGTTCTTTTATGCATATAGGTTGTGAATGCCTTGAAGAGTAAAAAGGAAGCAAAGATAGGCTATAAAGACACAATGTTGGGAGTTCTTGTTCAATTCAAGGACCAAGACAGGAGAACAGTTCATAAACGTGGAGATGTGTGCCAAATTTCAAGAAGATTCAAGTCAATTCACTATTTGGAAGGCACAAAGGCAGCCACATCTTCATATTCCTTCTCTTTGTGAAGATTGCAAGACCTTTCAAAGATACGTCGATGAAGAAAAGTTTTATAGCCTACCACATGGACGTGTGCCAGGACATGTGGCCTCAAGAGAAGACTGTAGTCGCACTGTAGCAAAATTACTGTTCACGCACCCGCGTTGAAATTCCACCCGCCCGCGTGGAAATTCTTGCAGCCCACGCGGGCGCGTGGAAAATCCACACGAACGCGTGAGGGCACATGACAGACGCGATCTAAGGCCTATAAATAGCCGTTTTGCCCTATTCTTTCTCATCTTTTGTGCGGCTCTTGAGGGGTGAGACGGCTAGGGTTTGGAGAGGAGGTCTTTGCGGCTTTGGAGGCCCTTCGTCACCAACTTTGATCGATTCCTCCTCCGTCATAGCATCAAGGAAGCCACCGGTGAACCTAGCTTCGGAGTGGGTCCTTCAAGACGTCGAAGCTCTCCATCAAGGCCATCAGTTCATATATAAGGGGGTTTATTTCTATGGTTTTAATGTACTTTCATTCATTGATGGTGTGTTTTGTATGTTGCTCCATGGAGAGCTAAAACCCTAGAGGGTATTTGGGCTTGTGAACCCTAGGATTCTCATCTTTTGTGGATTTGCTTAGTGTTTCTATTTAATCCGAGTTTGATTAAGTTTTAATCTTGTATTCTCATTGCTTGCTTGTTTAATTAATCATTGTGGTTGATTGGATTTGCATGATTTGTTACTTTGATATGAGAGAGGTCTCCATTAGAGTTAGAACTTCAAGGTTAAAGAGGGTTGAGAGGGTGAGTCATGAGATAGTGGAATATCCCCTCTCCCTTCCGATTGAGTGTATTCTATCTTCGTTCCTTAAGCTCTACGCAACCATATTTGGTGTGAGGCGTGAGATTGAGAGATTTCTCCGCCGGGACCTTGTAGGGGGTTAGGATCCTTCGCTGGGAATTAGGGTTGGATCAATCTTTAGGAATCGGATACAACTCTTGGAATCCCTAGAGTGCTTTGCAGTCATATGTGGTGTGAGGTGTTGAGATTGAGCGATTTCTCCACCGGGACCTCATAGGGGACTAGTATCAGTTATCGGGAGGCCGGATCCGATTATATTTGGATTTCCATGACTTAACTTACTCATCATAGAAACACTTTGCTTATTCGATACCTAATACCTGAATCCTAGGGGGAGCATTGCCCGAATACCCCACTTTTACTGATTGAGATCTCCATCCATTTTTACCCTTGCATATTTGTCTCCGGTATTCATTTCTTTGCATATTAGATCACCACACCTTTCCATTTATCATTAGGTTAGAAAGCAGAGAAGAAGATAGTACTAGTAGCCCTGTTCCCTGTGGATTCGACTACCCACTCACTGGGGTAATTATTACTTCGACACCCGTGCACTTGCGGTACATACACGCATATTCGGACGTGTCAGCAATCGATAGAGATGGGGTACCCGAATAATGCTCCGCCTAGGATAATTGTTTCAAGTGCAAGAACCCTCTATTATGTTTCTTAATCAATGCAATTGTGAGTCATGGAAATCCTTAATTACAGAGTCCCAAATCTAAGGTCAACTATGCCTAACTCTACACATGTCTCGGAGGAGAAATCGAACAATCTCAACACGTCGCACTCGCATAGAGTTGCAATGAGTTCTACGGATTCCAAGTGATAAATCTCTTCCTTAATATAGACCTAACCCTTTGGTCCAGGTGGAAGGTCCCTAACAACAATTAAGCCCTAGATACTAAGATCACCTCAACGCTTCACTCCGTTGCACACGCAACTAAGCCCCAGCGGAAGTTCATCCCTTAGAACATTCACTCTATTTTGACCGCAAAGAACTCGAGGAACAGAGATAGAATCTATCACGCCAGAAGGGAAAGGGGACGCTCCTTTACCTCTCGACTCACCCTCTTAACCCTCTCCAACCTAGCTTTGTCTAACGCTCGTGGTGTGTCACTCACTCACAAGGTTACCAACAAGAACTCTCAACCCTAGTGTCACTCTAGGGGAAACGTTCATACAATCAAGCATTCAAGGTTGGAACTCACAATAAACATCAATTTATTGAAAACATAATAAAGAGGTTCAAAGAAACAAATACATCCTAGGGTTCACAATACCCGAGTACCCACTAGGGGTTTAGTTCTCCATGGGGCTAAGTACAATCAAAGAAATAGAATGTAAAAGCAATGAATCCATAAAGAAATCCCCTCGATGGTTGTGTCGATGGTCTTATGGAGAGTCCTCTACTCGTCGCAAGGGATCTTTTGTTCGGCCTAGGATACACCTCGCCGGATCGGTGCCGACGAAAGCTCTCCAAATAACCTTTCTTCCAAATGACGCGTGATGTTGGAGCCATAGAACCTCTCCAAAAAACCGAGCCAATACCCCTTGAAACCCTAGCCGAAGCCCTCTCGCAAGTTGGGGAAAAGATGGAGAAAAGAATACCAAAATCGGGGCTGAATCGGCTTTCAATAGGGCTGGAATCGGGCGACTACATGGGCGTGGATGCTCCACGCGCCCGTACGGAATTTCCACACGGGCGTGCATAATTTCTACACGCCCGTTTGGATTCTCTGTTTCTCTGGTTTCTCGGCCGGCTGTGAACAATGCTGCTACAGTATATCCTACGATGTTGCTATAGTATTGGACCTGAATAGCTTCCCAATTCTATACTTTCATCGGGGTAACCCAAACGGGCACACGTTCACATCGTGGATCACTTGCTTCTTCAATGGTGTACATGTTGGCGAAACTCTTGTTCTATGTGCATAAGTCGGAGTGCTCGAGCGTGACTACCTTTGTGCCCCTCCAAATGGATGTGCCAACTCGAACACGAGGAGGTTGGCACACACTCTAGCACCTCACATCGACCTATGTCTTCGCGTTTGAACCTTAGCAAGATTTCTTCCAAAATCGGTGCATTGTGATACACATTGGCCTATTTCCTTCATACTCGGCCTCACAACCCTACCTGCATAAGAGTAACATAAAAAACACACATATTAGTGTAAAAGCCCGAGAAAAGTAATGCTCAACATAAGGAATGAACGCTTCGCATTCGTATCACACAAGCACTTATCAAACTCCCCCACACTTAAGCTTTTGCTTGTCCTCAAGCAAAAATTAAAAACGTTATGTGCATCAATGAAGAAGATATTGGAAGTGCTTGGCATTAGGTTCACCAAAGTATACAAAGAGAGCATTCTACAAGTAAGGGAAATTCCAACACTAAATACGAAAAATCAATGCTCTTGCTAAAAACTTGAATCAAAAAGGAAACAAAACCCGAAATCGTGTACGTGTGTGAACTCACTCAAAAACAACCCAAGCTATACTCCTCAAAGTTCTAAGTACAAGGGACTTATTTATCTAGAAAAGTGACAACAATTTCAAAGATGGTAATAGCTTCACACATCCTCTAAGGTAGCCCTTTCGAAAGCGGCCGCTAAGGTGGCTTTCACACTTTCGAGGTGGTAGCTCTTTATACCGGAGTGGTAGCTTTCACTCATCCTATGAGATAGCTCTTTCTCTCATTAGGGCATAGCTAGTATCCGACTTATGAGAGTAGCTTCATACTACATTAGTGGTAGCTTTCCACCCAACAAGCAAAAATAAATAATAAAACTATTTTGTTCTTTCTTTTCGTTTTCCATTTTTTTTAGCACAAGAAAATAAACCTAACTAGTCCCTTTAACATTGAACATGAGTTTCCAATAGAGTTCAAAGAGTGAGTAGTGCACTAAGTATAAATCGGGCAAAAAATTCCTAAAAATTCAAGCAAGAACTAGAGCATGAAAACATTCAATGTTAGAAATTCTCCTAAACTCAAGAATACAATGATTGCAAGTAAGGTGAACCGCCATTGGCTATGTGAGCATATATCAATCAAGAACAATAGAAAAGATGTGTGCACTATGAAACTTCCCCCCACAGTTAAGTTGTACATTGTCCCCAATGTACACATTCAAGCTCACTCAAAATATAAATCATTCAAAAGCAAATGTGGGAGAAGCAATCAAAACAATACTCCCCTGACTCCTAGTGTGATGTTTGATGAAGCTAGTTCATTGGGAGTAGGGTTCCAACGGGTTGTGAAGCTTACATGGCCAAGTACCTCAGTACCTTGGCCGTGCCCATGACTAAGTCTCTATTCCCAAGAAGACAAGACCATCTGCATGCATACATGAGGGGGGGTTAGTGAAGCTCAATAAAATAAAAACAACTCGAGTATACAAAAGATAGAGCAATGAATACAACTCGAGACGACAAAATGAAAATAAACTCAGAAGAAAAATCCTTTCTGAGTATACCAATCCAAAATAAAATGCAGAAAATAAAATGCGAAAAATAAGAAAAAAGAAGGTAAAGACGCCTCAAGGTGAAGACATTTAATCCACAAAAAACAAAAGTTGGGGAAGAAAAAAGGTTACCGATAAAATAAATGCGAAAACTCTGAAAATCGGCACGATATGAGACGAAAAATCCTCCAAAACAACGGTGATTGGTCGAGAAGATGGTCAGAAGTAGTTTTTAGGCGCCTGGAGATGACGAATGAGATGGTTCACAAGGTTTTTAAGGAAAAAATCGTGTCTCTTTGAATTCTGTGCATTCACACGGGCGTGTGGAAATTGCCCACGCCCGTGCACCCCATTACAAGAGAGCCACAGGGGCGCTCACACGCCCATGTGCGCTCTCTGGAAAACACTCCTTCGACTCTGACTGCTCTCGCACGGGCGTGAGGAAAATACCCACGCCCGTGTGCCCGACCCACAGGGGCAGTTGCACGCCCCTGTGGCTTCCCTGGACATCCGAAAAATGCCAAGTGTTCTACACGCCCGTGCAGAAATTCTGTACGGGCGTGGACATTCACATGCCCAACTCACGAGGGCAGCAACACACGCCTGTGCCATCTCAGGATGGAGAGAACTCCTCTGCAGGGTTTTGCACGGGCGTGTGGAAATTACCCACGCCCGTGCAGTTTTCACAAGGTCGCCCAGAGGGGTGAGTCCACGCCCCTGTGTGCTCTCGGGATAATCCGCCCAACTCTGCAGGAATTCACACGCCCATGCGGAAATTACCCACGGGCATGTGATAGTCACATGGTCATTCATAGGGGCAGCCGCACGCCCCTCTGCTTTCTTTAGATGAGCTCGTAGTGCAAATCCATGGGTGTGCGGATATTCCACACGCCCGTGTGTTTCTCTGGATGCCTTAGAAAAAATCTGCAGGCTCTACAGAAAAATCTCTGAACATGTTTACACACTCAGAGCCTACCCTATTATGCAAATTTCACCAGTGAAAAACATGAAATAGAGCTCAAACGACATAAATTCGCCAATTCCAATTGAAAACACATGATGAATACTCAAAGCCTACAAGAAAATCTCAGCACAAGCATCTAAAAGTCAAGACACCAACACTTAATAATTTATTCATGCAAACAAACTAAACTAGAATATTAGAAACAGAAAACACTTGGGTTGCCTCCCAAGAAGCGCTTGTTTAACATCACTAAGCTTGACATACCTTGTCTTACCTCACGGGGGTTCATATCTTGCCCATGACTTGAAAGCATGATGAGCACAATCTATTGAAAGTAGAGAGTGTATTATCGGGCTTGGGACCATGACACGTCCAAATATGCATGTGTGTACCGCAAGTGCACGGGTGTCGAAGTAATAAATACCCGGTGAGTCGGGTAGTCGAATCCACAGGGAACAGGGCTACTAGTACTAACTTCTTCTCTGCTATCTAGCCTAATGATAATGGGATAGTGTGGTGATCTAATGTGCGAAGAGATGAACACCGAAGACGAATATGCAAGGGTAAAATGGAAGGAGAATCTCAATCAGTAAAAGTAGGGTATTCGGGCAATGCTCCCCTAGGATTCAGGTATTAGGTACCGGATAAGCAAAGTGTTTCTATGATGAGTAAGTTAAGTCGTGGAAATCCAAACATAATCGGGTCTATCTCTAGATCACCGATACTAGTCCCCTACGTGGTCCCGGTGGAGAAATCGCTCAATCTCAACACCTCACACCACATATGACCGCAAAAGCACTCTAGGGATTCCAAACGTGTATCCAATTCCTAAAGATTGATCCAACCCTAATTCCGAGCAAAGGAACCTAACCCCCTACAAGGTCCCGCGGAGAAATCGAGCAATCTCACACCTCCCACCAAATATGGTTGCATAGAGCTTAGGGAATGGAGATAGAATACACCAATCGGAGAGGAAAGGGGACACTTCACTATCTCATGACTCACCCTCTCAACCCTCTTCAATCTTCAGGTTCTAACCCTAATGGAGATCTCTCTCCCACCAAGGCAACAAATCATGCAAACCAAATAACCATAAGATCAATAAGGCAAGCAAGCATTAAACAATCAAGAATGAAACTTAATCAAACTCGGATTAAATAGAAACACAAAAGCAAATCCACAAAAAGATGAGAATCCTAGGGTTCATAAGCCCAAATACCCTCTAGGGTTTTTAGCCCTCCATGGAGCAACATACAAAACACACCATCAATGAATGACGAGTACATTAAAACCATAGAAATAAACCCCTTATATATGAACCGATGGCCTTGATGGAGAGCTTCGACGTCTTGAAGGACCCACTCCGAAGCTAGGTTCACCGATGGCTTCCTTTATGCTATGACGGAGGAGGAATCGATCAAAGTTGGTGATGAAGCGCCTCCAAAGCCGCAAAGACCTCCTCTCCAAACCCTAGCCTTCTCACCCCTCAAGAGCCGCACAAAAGATGAGAAAGAATAGGGCAAAACGGCTATTTATAGGCCTTAGATCGCGTCTGTCACGTGCCCTCACGCGCCCGTGTGGATTTTCCACGCGGCCGCATGGGCTGTAGAAATTTCCACGCGGCCGCGTAAACAGTAATTTTGATACAGTACTGCTACAGTAAAATTGCTATAGTACTTTTCACAAAACGCGATCCGAACGCTCTTCTCTTAAGGCCACATGTCCGGGCACACGTCCATGTGGTAGGCTATAAAACTTTTCTTTATCGACGTATCTTTGAGAGGTCTTGCAATCTTCACAAAGAGAAGGAACATGAAGATGTGGCTGCCTTTGTGCCCTTCCAAATAGTGAATTGACTTGAATCTTCTTGGAAGTTGGCACACATCTCCACGTTTATGAACTGCTCTCATGTCTTGGTCATTGAATTGAACAAGAACTCCCAACATTGTGTCTTTATAGCCTATCTTTGCTTCCTTTTTACTCTTCAAGGCATTCACAACCTATATGCATAAAAGAACACCAAATACACAATATGAGACATAAACCACAGTACAAATGATGCTCAATGCATGTAAAACATATATAAAAATATGTCTACTCAAGCACTTATCAAACTCCCCCACACTTAAGTCTTTGCTTGTCCTCAAGCAAAATTAAACATTATACCTATGGAAAGAAAAGAGAAGTGCTTGGCCTTAGGTTCACCAAATGAGTACAAGAATAAAATTCTACAGTCATGGACAGAATCAAACACTAGACAAAAACATCCAACTCAAGCACTTATCAGACCACCTAGCAATGGTTCATCCAACTCCTTCTGTTCACGGACGTCTCCAACAGCCTTGGAGTGTTTCTTGTGGCGTCTCCTAGCCATCTTCATCTTCCAGAGCACCTTCTTCAAGATCCCCGGGGTAGATGGTACTTCTACCATCGATCTAAGCATCATTACATCTTCATGTCACTCCTCTTGGTCGAACAAACCTTCATAAGGATCTGGATTGAACATTTCCTGCATGTATTCATCAATAATCTCATCAATAGTGTCTAGAAAGTATAAAGTGTCATCGAAACCAAGGGAATGCCACATAGCTTCATTAAGGCGGTATGTGAGCTTGTCATCTCCAACTCTCAATGTGAGCTCTCCGCCGTCCATGTCAATCAATGCTTTGGAAGTCTGCAAGAACGGTCTCCCAAGTATCAAGCGTACATCTACATCCTCATCGACATCTAGCACTACAAAGTCAACCAGAAAAATGTACTTGTCCACCTTAACAAGCACGTCTACAATGATGCCTCTCGGATGTCGCACTGTTCGGTCCACTAGTTGCAAAGTTATCCGAGTAGGCCTAGGCTCGCCCAAGCCTAGCTTTTGAAAGAAAGTATATGGCATGACGTTGATACTAGCCCCTGAGTCCGCTAATGCCATTTCCCCACCTAAATTGCCAATATTACACGGAATGATGAAGCTTCCCGGGTCTTTCTTCTTGTTCGGCATGTTCTTTTGCAATACCGCCGAGCATGAAGCATCTAAAATCACTGAAGCACTTTCCTAAAACTTCCTATTATTAGTCAACAAGTCTTTCAAGAACTTCGCATACTTAGGCATTTGGGCTAATGCCTCAACAAAAGGAATATTGATGTGGAGCTGCTTGAACAAACTCATGAACTTCTTATACTGTTCATCCCCTTGGTCATTTTTCAATCTAGAGTGATAGGGGATTCTTGGCTTGAAAGGTGGTGGCGCCACCTGTTTCTCTTTGCTCGTCCCCTCTTTTACCTCTATAATCTCGGGTACATGTTCTTTTGGCATCTCACTCGGAAGCCTGCCTTCAACCTCACGACCACTTCTCAAAGTGATCGCCTTCGCATGCTCTCTAGGGTTGGTCTCTGTATTGCTCGTCTAGCTTCCATGTGGCCTTTCAGAGAGAGACTTCGCAATTTGCCCCACCTGATTTTCAAGGTTATGCAAAGAAGCGGTGTTCTTGTGAAGTGTAGCCTCGACTGATTCAAACCTTGTATTTGCAGATTGCACAAATCTAGCCAAGTGCTTCTCTAAGTCAGTCATTCGGGTTTCCAAACCTGATACTCTGTTTTCCACCTGAGGGGCTTGTTGTTTTTGTTGTTGGAAACCCGGTGGCCCAATGGTCTTTTATGAACCCTGATTACTCCATGAGAAATTGGGATGATTCTTCCAACTTGAATTGTAGGTATTGCTATATGGGTTTCCTTGTGGTCTCATGACATTACCTACAAAATCAACGTTTTCCACCGAAGAAACATCACCGATAGAGATCGGGCAATCGGAGGGAGCATGTCCTCCACCACACCCGGTGTAATTAGTCACGGCCGCCAGTCTATTTGAAGTTAGAAGATCTAACTTCCTACTCAAATTTTCCACTTGAGCCGCCAATGAAGTTACCGCATCTATTTCATGGAGACCGGCCACTTTTTTCTTCTCCTTGGCATTCCATTGGTAGCTGTTTAACCCCATTTCTTCAATTAACTGATGGGCCTCATCGCGGGTCTTGCTACCTAAGGTACCTCCTTCTGCCACATCCAAGAGTTGCCTTGTACTCGGGTTCAAACCATTAAAAAAGGTCTAAACAATCATCCACTCTGGGAATCTGTGTTGCGGGCACTTTCTCAGGAGCTCGTTGAACCTTTCCCATGTCTCGAATAAAGACTCCAATTCCAACTGAACAAAGGATGAGATCCCATTCCTAATCTTTGTTGATTTTTCGGGAGGGAAATACCGGGCCAGAAAAGCTTCTACCATCTCCTCCCATGTGGTAATTGATGCTCTAGGTAATGAGTGTAGCCATTGCTTCGCTCTCCCCTTTAGGGAAAATGGGAAGGATCTCAACTTGATGGCATCATCCGTCACTCCGTTTATCTTTAGCATATCACACACCTTGAGAAAACTCTCTATATGAATGTTTTGGATCCTCATAGGCCAAACCGTTGAACTGCATGCGGATTGCTGCAACATGTGGATGAATGTCGGCTTCAACTCAAAGTTTTGAGCTGTAATCGGGGGATGCACAATACTCGATTGTGTCCCCAACACTCGAAAGGTCCGCACAATCGAGATAATGTTAGTTGTTGCTCATTCTATTACGCCATGTTTTCGGATCCTTCCATTTCCAAATCGACTACATAAGACTGTTTCTTGCAGTGCTCTTTCTCTTTTTTTCTTAAGTGTACATTCAAGCTCAAGATCTCCTTCAACCAATATTGAGGGATTCCCTCGGGTCATAACACGGAGTCGCACCCAAAAAAAGAAAGAAAAAAAGAAATTAGAACGATGATTGAATAAGAAGATAGGAAATAGAATGTATGGTGAAATAGCTAAGAAAAAAATAAAGTGCAAAAGTATCTCTAAACGCCTACTCCCGAGCAATGGCACCTAAAACTTGACAAGGTCCCCTTGCGTATATCCCGTAAGTGTACGGGTTTGTCGAAGTAATAATTCCAGATGAGCGGGTATCGAATCCGTAGAAAAGTAGTGAATAAAAACACTTAATCCGCTTTTAGCTATGTGAAAAATCAATAGTGATAAGTGTGACAATGATTCAATTATCAAAAGTAAAATCAACAAGTAAGAGAGCATGAGTAAAAGAGAAGGTAAGGCAATCAATAAAGATGGGGTACTCGGATAATGCTCCGACTAGGACGATTGCTTCAAGTGCAAGAACCCTCTATTATGCTTCCTAATCAATGCAATAGTCAGTCGTGGAAATCCTTCATTACATAGTCCCAAATCTAAGGTCAACTATGCCTAACTCTATACACGTCCCGGAGGAGAAATCGAACAATCTCAACACCTCGTACTCGCATAGAGTTGCAATGAGCTCTAGGGATTCCAAGTAATAAATCTCTTCCTAATTATAGACCTAACCCTTTGGTCCAGGTGGAAGGTCCCTTGTCCTGTATAGGTAGAATCTATTACGCCGGAGGGAAAAAGGGACGCTCCTGTACCTCTCGACTCACCCTCTAAACCCTCTCCAACCTAGCTTTGTCTAACACTCATGGTGTGTCACTCACTCACAATGTCACCAACAAGAACTCTCAACCCTAGTGTCACTCTAGGGGAAATGTTCATACAATCAAGCATTTAAGGTTGGAACTCACAATAAACATCAATTAATTGAAAGCATAATAAAGAGATTCAATGAAATGAATACATCCTAGGTTTCACAAATACCCAAGTACCAATTAGGGGTTTAGCTCTCCATGGAGCTAAGTACAATCAAAGAAATAGAATGTAAAAGCAATGAATCCATAGAGAAACCACCTCGATAGTTGTGTCGATGGTCTTGTGGAAAGTCCTCTACTCGTCGTCCAAGGATTCCCTCGTCCAGTATAGGATACGCCTCGACGGAAGCTCCCCTACCAACCTTCTTCCTAAGGAATGATGATGTTAGAGCCATAGAACCTCCCCAAAACCTTAGCCAATACCTCTCAAAACCCTAGCCGAAACCCTCTCTCAAGTTGGGGAAAAGATGGAGAAAAGAATGCTGAAATTGGGGCTAAATCGGCTTTAAACAGGGCTGGAGTTGGGCGACTACATGGGCCTGTGTATTTTTCACATGCCCATGTGGAATTTCCACATGGGCGTGGATAATTTCCAAACGCCCATGTGGATTCCCTGAATTCCTATTTTCTCGGCCAGCCTGAATAGCTTCCCGAATCCATACTTTCATCGGGGTAACGCAAACAGGCACACGTCCACGTCGTGGATCACTTGCTTCTTCAATAAAAGACAAGTTGGTGGAGCTCTTGTTCTATGTGCATAAGTCAGAATGCGCGAGTGTGACTGCCCTTGTGCCCCTCCAAATGGATGTGCCAACTAGAATATGAGGAGGTTGGCACACACTCTAGCATTTCACACCCGACCTATGTCTTCGCGTTTGAACCTTAGCAAGATTTACTCCAAAATCGGTGCATTACGATCCACATTGGCTTCTTTTCTTCATACTCAGCCTCACAACCCTACCTGCACGAAAGTAACATAAAAACACACATATTAGTGTAAAAACCCGAGAAAAGTAATGCTCAACATAAGGAATGAACGCTTCGTATTCATATCGCACAAGCACTTATCAAACTCGTGGTGTGTCACTCACTCACAAGGTTACCAACAAGAACTCTCAACCCTAGTGTCACTCTAGGGAAGTATTCACACAATCAAGCATTCAAGGTTGGAACTCACAATAAACATCAATTAATTGAAAGCATAATGAAGGGATTCTAAGAAATGAATATATCCTAGGGTTCACAAATACCCAAGTACCCACTAGGGGTTTAGTTCTCCATGGAGCTAAGTACAGTCAAAGAAATAGAATATAAAAGCAATGAATCTGTAGAAAACCCCCTCGATAGTCGTGTCGATGGTCTTATGGAAAGTCCTCTACTCGTCGTCCAAAGATCCCCTTGTCCGGTATAGGATACGCCTCGACAGAAGCTCCCCTATCAACCTTCTTCAAAGGAGATGGCGATGTCTGAGCCGTAGAACCTCTCCAAAACCCTAGCCAATACCTCTCAAAACCCTAACCGAAGCCCTCTCTCAAGTTGGGGAAAAGATGGAGAAAAGAATGCTAAAATCAGGGCTACATCGGCTTTAAATAGGGCTGGAATCGGGGATCCAAAAGTCCCTTTGGACGCCCCGGTGGATTTTTCACACTGGCGTGTGAAAATTCCCCACGCCCGTGTGGATTCTCTGTTCAGCAGCTTTCTCGGCCGGCTGTAAACAGTGCTGCTACAGTACTTTTGCTTCAACGCTTTCCTGCAGTACCTAGCCTAAAATACTTCCCGAATCCATACTTTCATCGAGGTAACGCAAATAGGCACACGTTCACATCGTGGATCGTTTTGCTTCTTTAATGACGGACAAGTTGGTGGAGATCTTGTTCCATGTGCATAAGTCGGAATACTTGAGTGTGACTACCCTTGTGCCCCTCCAAATGGTTGTCCTAACTCAAATACGAGGAGGTTGGCACACACTCTAGCATTTCACACCCGACCTATATCTTCGTGTTTGAACTTTAGCAAGATTTCCTCCAAAATCGGTGCATTTTGATCCACATTGGTTTCTTTCATTCATACTAGGCCTCACAACCCTACCTGCAAAAAAGTAACATAAAAACACACATATTAGTGTAAAAACCCGAGAAAAGTAATGCTCAACATAACGAAAGAACGCTTCACATTCATATCGCACAAGCACTTATCAGTTATCACCCATTCACTCTACTATGACCACAAAGAACTCTTGGGATGTGGAGGTAGGATAGATCACACCGGAAGGAAAAAGGGACGCTCCGCTACCTCTTGGCTCACCCTTTCAACCCTCTCCAATCTAGCTTTGTCTAACTCTCATGGTGTGCCACTCACTCACAAGAGTTACTAAGAAGAACTCTCAAGCATACAAGATTGGAACTCACAATAAACATCAATTAATTGAAAGCATAATAAAGAGATTCAATGAAATGAATACATCATAGGGTTGACAAATACCCAAGTACCCATTAGGGGTTTAGCTCTCCATGGAGCTAGATACAATCAATGAAATCGAATGTAATAACAAAGCATCCATAGAAAACCCCCTCATTAGTCATGGTGATGGTCTTGTAGAGAGTCCTCTACTCATCGCAAGGGTCCCTTTGTAAGGCCTATTATACACCTCACTGGATCGATGCCGACGAAAGCTCTCTCACTAACCTTCTTCCAAACGGCGGCCAATATTGGACCCGTAGAACCTCCCCAAAGCCCTAGGTAATACCTCTCAAAACCCTAGCCACAGCCCTCTCTCAAGTTGGGGAAAAGATGGAGAAAGGAATGCCGAAATCAGCACTGAAATCGGCTTTTAAGGGCTGGAATCGGGATTTCACACGTCCGTGTGAGCGCCCCGATGGATTTTTCACAAGGACATGTGGTATTTCATCAAGCCCGTGTGGATTCTCTGTTTTCCAGTTTTCTCGGCCGACTGTGAATAGTGTCGGTACAATATTCTTGCTACATTACCCTACTACAGAATCCATGCTTTCATTGAGGTAATGCAAACGGGCACACGTTTACGTCGTGGATCGCTTTGCATCTTCAATAACGGACATGTTAGTGGAGATCTTGTTCATGCACAAGTCAGAATGCTTGAATGTAACTGTCCTTGTGACCCTCCAAATAGTTGTGCTAAGTCGAATTCTAGGAGGTTGACACACATTTCCGCCTCTCAAACCCGACCTATGTCTTCGCGTTTGAACCTTAGTAAGATTTCCTCCAAATTGGTGCATTACGACCCACATTGGCTTCTTTCTATCATATTCAGCCTCACAACCCTACCTGCATGAAAGTAACATAAATACACTCATATTAGCGTTAAAACCCGAGAATAGTAATGCTCAACACAAGGAAAGAACGCTTCGCATTCTTATCGCACAAGCACTTATCAAACACCCCCACACTTAAGCTTTTGCTTGTCCTCAATCAAAAATACTATAGCAGCACTATTTACAACTGTAGTAGCACTGTAGAAAAGCACTGTAGTAGCAAAGGTACGCCGAAAATCACAATTCCAAAGAAATCCCATAGGGGCATGTGGATTCCCGATTCCAGCCCTATTTAAAGCCGATTGAGCCCTGATTTTAGCATTCTTTTCTCCATCTTTTCCCCAACTTGAGAGAGGGTTTCGGCTAGGGTTTTGAGAGGTATTGGCTAGGGTTTTAGAGAGGTTCTACAGCTCTGACATCATCATTCCTTTGGAAGTAGGTTGGTAGGGAAGCTTCCATAGAGGCCTATCCTATACCGGACAAGGGAATCCTTGGACGACGAGTAGAGGACTTTCCACAAGACCATCGACACGACTATAGAGGGGGTTTCTCTATGGATTCATTGCTTTTACATTCTTTTTCTTTTGCATTCTATTTGTTTCATTGAATCTTTTTATTATGCTTTTAATTAATTAATGTTTGTTGTGAGTTCCAACCTTGAATGCTTGATTGTATGAACATTTCCCCTAGAGTGACACTAGGGTTGATAGTTCTTGTTGGTAACCTTGTGAGTGAGTGACACACCATGAGCATTAGACAAAGCTAGGTTGGAGAGGGTTGAGAGGGTAAGTCGAGAGGTACAGGAGCGTCCCTTTTCCCCTCCGGCGTAATAGATTCTACCTATACAGGACAAGGGAATCCTTGGACGACGAGTAGAGGACTTTCCACAAGACCATCGATACGACTATCGAGGGGGTTTCTCTATGGATTCATTGCTTTTACATTCTATTTCTTTGATTGTACTTAGCTCCATGGAGAGCTAAACCCTAGTGGGTACTTGGGTATTTGTGAACCCTAGGATATATTTGTTTCATTGAATCTCTTTATTATGCTTTCAATTAATTGATGTTTATTGTGAGTTCCAACCTTGAATTCTTGATTGTATGAACATTTCCACTAGAGTGACACTAGGGTTGAGAGTTTTTGTTGGTAACCTTGTGAGTCAGTGACACACCACGAGCGTTAAACAAAGCTAAGTTGGAGATGGTTAAGAGGGTGAGTCGAGAGGTACAAGAGCGTCCCCTTTTCCATCCGGCGTGATAGATTCTACCTCCGTTCCTCGAGTTCTTTGCATCCATAATAGGGTGAATGGTCTAAGGGATGACCCTCCACTAGGGCTTAGTTGCGCGTGCAATGGAGTGAAGCGTTGAGGTGATCTTAGTATCTAGGGCTTAATTGTGGTCAGGGACCTTCCACCTGGACCAATGGGTTAGGTCTATAATTAGGAAGAGATTTATCACTTGGAATCCCTAGAGCTCATTGCAACTCTATTCGAGTGCGAGGTTGAGAGGTTATCTAATATCTCCTCTGGGACATGTATAGAGTTAGGCATAGTTGACCTTATATTTGGGACTATGTATTTAAGGATTTTCACGACTCACCATTGCATTGATTAGGAAGCATAATAGAGGATTCTTGCACTTGAAATGATTGTCCTAGGCGGAGCATTATCCGAGTACCCCATTTTTATCGATTGTCTTACCTCCTCCTTTACTCGTGCTCTCTTACTTGTTGCTTTTACGTTTGAGAATTGAATCATTATCACACTTATCACTACTGATCTTTCATATAGCTAAGAAGAGGATTAAGTGTTTTTATTACGTACTCCCAGTGGATTCGATACCCGCTCATCCGGGATTATTACTTCGACAAACCCGTGCACTTGCGCGATATACGCAAGGGGGTTGTCAAGTTTTTAGCGCCGTTGCTGGGGGAGTAAGCGTTTAGAGATACTTTGCACTTTGTTTTCTTAGCTATTTCACTATACATTCTATTTCATATCTTCTTATTCTATCATCGTTCTGATTTCTTTTTGTTTCTTTTTGGTGCAGCTCCAGGTTATGACACGAGGGAATCCCTCAATATTGATTGAAGGAGATCCTGAGCTTGAACGTACACTTAGAAGAAAAGGGAAAGATCCTGTGCAAGAATAGTCTAATTTAGCTGATTTGGAAGTGGAAGAATCTGAAAATATGGCAGAACAGAATGAGCAACAACGAATATTATCCGATTATGCCAGACCTTCAGTGTTGGGGACACAGTCGAGTATTGTGCATCCCCTGTTTACAGCTTAGAACTTTGAACTGAAGCTGGTATTCATCCACATGTTGCAGCAATCCGCACAATTCAATGGTTTGGCCGATGAAGATCCAAACAGTTATATAGAGAGCTTTCTTTAGGTGTGCGATATCTTTGAAGATAAAGCGGGGTGACGGATGATGTAATCAACTTCATGAGCCTTCCTATTTTTCCCTAAAGGGAGAGGCGAGCGAAGCAGTGGCTACACTCATTACCTTGAGCATCAATTACCACATGGGAGGAGATGGTAGAAGCTTTTCTAGCCCGTTATTCCCCTCCAGGAAAATCAGCAAAGCTTAGGAACGAGATCTCATCCTTTGTTCAGTTGGAATTGGAGTCTCTATTCGAGACATGGGAAAGGTTCAAGGAGCTCCCCGAGAAAGTGCCCGCAACATGGATTCCCCGGAGTGGATGATTGTTCGGACCTTTTATAATGGTTTGAACCCAAGTACAAAGGCAACTATTGGATGCGGCAGCAGGAGGTACCTTAGGTAGCAAGACCCCCGATGAGGCCCGTCGGTTAATTGAAGAAATAGGGTTAAACGACTACCAATGGAATGCTAGGGAGAAGAAAAAAAGTGGCGGTCTCCATGAAAAAAAGTGCATCTGCCCATGTGGACCTCTCTTGATGAGGCGCACGGGCTTGCATGTACTGCACGCCCGTGCGATTGCTAGAAATCAAGAGGCGCGAGTCTTCCTATAAAAAAATCCTTGCATGCTCTCTTCTTTTTCATCTTTCAACCGCTGAAAACCATTTCTGATCTTATTACCGACCTCTCATCGTTGTTGGAGGATTTTTCTTTGCATATCGTGCCAATTATCAGAGTTTTCGCATTTATTTCATCAGTAACCTTTTTATCCTCTTTTTTCGCCAACTCTTATTTTTCACAGATTAAATATTTATATGTGCGAATTTTCATTTTTACAATGCATGGTGCATGTTTATAAAGCATCTAAACGGGGTTGTAAGTTAAATTCTTGAGAATTGTTGTGCACCTGTGCGGGTTTCTCACGCTCTACAGATAAACACGGGCGTGGGTAATTTCCACAAGCTCGTGTGGAATTCTGCAGTATATTGCTTTTGGGCTTCTTTGATCATTTTCCTCTTTTTGTACTACAGGTATGGCACCTCACGTGAAGAAGAACGAAGTAAAGTGTCTCAGAGTCACCCACCCGAGCCAATACAGATGGAATTCTCAAATCCTGAGCATCAAGCTCGATTTGAGAGACTTTCAGCACTTGGTTTTGGTCAGACTTGTTTTGTGGATTTGCAAGTGCTGAGAAATATTCAGCGGTGTGACGAGCTAGCTGATGAGATTGATAATATGTTAGCAGTAGGAAGCTGGAGGAGGTTACTGACGATTCGTGAGCCGGCTTATCGCGCATTGACCCTCGAGGTTTTAGCGTCTTTTGAGTTGAGGTATGGGAGAATTGACACTATGGATGCTATACAGTTTCGAGCATTCGGACATCCATTTTCCATGAGTGTCACTAAGTTTTTGATTCAGATGGGCCTGTATGACGTTGCATATACCAGTACAGAGGAGTATGGACGTTTACCTGCGGATTTTCAAGTATCAGTGACTCCAAACTATGTGTATAGGGTCTTATGTGGACATGGGCAAATTGAACTAGGAATGTCGAAGGCCACCAGCCTATCCCGGTTGAGCTACAGGTATTTGCACAAGGTTCTCAGTAGGTCTGTGTGACAAGGTCCCCTTGCGTATATCCCGCAAGTGCACGGGTTTGTCGAAGTAATAATCCCGGGTAAGCGGGGTCGAATCCACAGGGAGTAGGGAGTAAAGACACTTAATTTGATTCTTAGCTATGTGGAGTATCAACAATGATAAGTGTGATAATGATTCAATTCTCAACAATTAAAAGCAACAAGTAAGAGAGCAAAAGTAAGGAGGAGGCAAGGCAATCGATAAAGATGGGGTACTCGGATGATGCTTCACCTAGGATAATCGCTTCAAGTGCAAGAACTCTCTATTATGCTTCCTAATCAATGCAATGGTGAGTCATGAAAATCCTTACATACATAGTCGCAAATCTAAGGTCAACTATGCCTAACTCTATTGATGTCTCGGAGGAGAGATTAAATAACCTCTCAACCTCGCACTCGAATAAAGTTGCAATAAGCTCTAGGGATTACAAGTGATAAATCGCTTCCTAATTATAGACCTAACCCTTTGGTCCAGGCGGAAGGTCCCTAGCCACAATTAAGCCCTAGATACTAAGATCCCCTCAACGCTTCACTCCATTGCACGCGCAACTAGGCCCCAGCGGAGGTTCATCCCTTAGACCATTCACTCTATTATGGCCACAAAGAAGTCAAGGAACGGAGGTAGAATCTATCACGTCGGAGAGGAAAGAGGACGCTCCTATACCTCTCGACTCACCCTCTCCAACCTAGCTTTGTCTAATGCTCGTGGTGTGTCACTCACTCACAAGGTTAGCAACAAGAACTCTCAACCCTAGTGTCACTCTAGGGGAAACATTTATACAATCAAGCATTCAAGATTGGAACTCACAATAAACATCAATTTATTGAAAGCATAATAAAGAAGTTAAAAGAAACGAATACATCCTAGGGTTCACAATAACCCCCAAGTACCCACTTGGTGTTTAGCTCTCCATGGAGCTAAGTACAATCAAAGAAAGCAATGAATCCATTCCTCAATGGTCATATCGATGGTCTTGCGGAGAGTCCTCTACTCGTCGTCCAAGGATTCCCTCGTCTGGTATAGGATATGCCTCGACAGAAGCTCCCCTACCAACCTTCGTCCTCAGTAATGATGATGTCTTAGCCGTAGAACCTTTCCAAAACCATGGCCAATATCCCTCAAAACCCTAGCCGAAGCCCTCTCTCATTGGGGAAAAGATGGAGAAAAGAATACCAAAATCGGGGCTGAATCGGCTTTAAATAGGGCTGGAATCGGGCAACTCCACCGGCGTGGACGCTACACGCGCCCGTGCGGAATTTCCACACGGTCCGTGGATAATTTCCACACGCCCGTGTGGGTTCTCTATTTCTCTGATTTCTGGGCCGGCTGTAAACAGTGTTGCTACAATACTTGCTTCTTCAATGATATATATGTTGGTGGAGCTCTTGTTCTTATATTCATAAGACGGAATGCTCGAGTGTGACTGCCTTTGTGCCCCTCCAAATGGATGTGCTCACTCGAATGCGAGGAGGTTGGCACACACTCTAGCATCTCACACATGTCCTATGTATTCACGTTTGAAACTTAGCAAGATCTCCTCCAAAATAGGTGCATTATGATCCATATTGGCCTATTTCCTTCATACTCAGCCTCACAACCATACCTGCATAAAAGTGACATAAAAACACACATATTAATGTAAAAACCTGAGAAAAGTAATGCTCAACATAAGGAATGAACACTTCACATTCATATCGCACATGCACTTATCAAACTCCCCCACACTTAAGCTTTTGCTTGTCCTCAAGCAAACATTAAAAACATTCTGTGCATCAATGAAGAAAATATTGAAAGTGCTTGGCCTTAGGTTCACCGAGGTATACAAAGAAAGTATTCTACAAGTAAGGAAAATTTCAACACTAAATACAAAAAAATCAATGCTCTAGCTAAAAACTTGAATCAAAAAGAACAACAAACCCGAATTCCGTGTAAGTGTATGAACTCACTCAAAACAACCCAAGTTATACTCCTTAAAGTTCTAAGTACAAGGGACTTATTTATCTATAAAAGTAAAAAAAATTTTAAAAGATGGTAGTAGCTTCACACATCCTCTAAAGTAGCCCTTTCCAAAGCGGCCGCTAAGGTGGCTTTCACACTTTCGAGGTGGTAGCTCTTTCTACCCGAGTGGTAGCTTTCACTCATCCTATGAGATAACTCTTTCTCTCATTAGGGCATAACTAGTATCCGACTTGTAAGAGTGGGCTTCATACTTCATAGGTGGTAGCTCTTTCCACCCAACAAATACAAATAAACAATAAAACTATTTTGTTCCTTCTTTTCATTTTTTTTTTCACAATATTAGCAAAAGAAGTAAACCTGACTAGTCCCTTTAACATCGAACATGAGTTTCCAATAGAGTTCAAAGAGTGAGTAGTGCACTAAGTGTAAATCGGGTAAAAATTACTAAAAATTCAAGCAAGAACTAGAGCATGAAAATATTCAATGTTAACAATTGTCCTAGACTTAAGAATACAATCATTGCAACTAAGGTGAACCACCATTGGCTATGTGAGCATATATCAATTAAGAACAATAGAAAAGATGTGCGCATTATGAAACTCCCCCCCACACTTAAGTTGTATATTATCCTCAATGTACTCATGCAAGCTCACTCAAAATATATCATTCAAAAAAATAGATGTGGGAGAAGCAATCAAAACAATACTCCCCTGACTCCTAGTTGATGAAGCTAATTCGTTGGGAGTAGTGTTTCAACGGGTTGTGAAGCTCACACGGCCAAGTGCCGAAGCACCTTGGCCATGCCCATGACTAAGTCCCAATTCGCAAGATGACAAGACCATCTGCACGCATACACATGGGGGTTCAGTGAAGCTCAAGAAAAACAAAAATAACTCGAGTGTATAAAAGATGAAGCAATGAATGCAACTCGATAAATGCAACATAACATAAACTCATTAGGAAAAAATCCTTTCTGAGTGAACAAGTCTAAAAACAAGAAAATAAAATAAAGTAAAATGCATGAAAGTAAAACAAAGGTCAAGTGTCGGAGTCGCTCTCGGGCTCCGCTACTGCTGCTGAAGTGGAAGCATATAGTGGGTCCTCCGGTGCTGGGGTCAAGGATGGAGGTGCTGGAGGAACTGAGGGGGCCTGAAGAGTCCTCGGCTGCAGGACAAATGATGAGGTAACGTCTCGCTATAGGATCTACTATAATATGTCGAAACATGCCATGAACTCTGTATACTAAGTGGCCTGCGTAGCCCTAATCTCGGCAACCTCGGCTCGGACCACTCCTATAGCATTCTCGATCCTCTCAAAGCGATCATTGGCTCGAGATGGTGAAAACAAACGCACTGGGGGTGGTTCCTCGGCCGCAGGAGGTGCCTCGATCTCCATCGATACTGGCTGAGGCTCAGGGATGGGCTGAGATGCTCCAGCTTCATCACCTTCATCCTCAGCTATCTCTGGGGCTGGTAGGACTAAAGCAAAAACCCCTGTCCGAACCCTACGGACCATGCCCATCAACTGCATCGTCTCTAGACCCAGGGGAGTGGGTACACTCGTCGTCTCGGCCCCGCGAATCCAATCCAAGAGACCCATGCCCAGCACTAATCTTTTAATGTAAGGGCCCAAGAAGATCGCTCCCAGTCTAGCATACTGTCCCTGATGTCTGATGTAATCAGCCAAGATATGCCCTAAGTGGATCGGTACGCGCTCTACCATCGAGTACAAGTACAACAGATCCTGACGGCTCAAGACACCAATACAGTCACCATAACCATTCACTGACCTACTCATGATGGCGTGCAAATATCTGTAGGCAGGTCGGGAAAGGCACTTGGCCTTGGACACCCCCGGCTCGTACTGACCTTGACCACATAGCACTCTGTAAGCTCTCTGCGGGGTCAAGGTTCCAGGATAATCAGTAGGTAACTATGCATACTCCTCTATAGCTGTGAATGCCTCCTCGTATAAGCCCAGCAGTACGGAAAACTGCGTAATGCTCAAGCTATGGTGGCGTCCAAATACTTTGAACTGAATGGTACCCAAACTGTCAAAGCTCGCATACGCTCTATCAAACTCGATTGAGTAGAGCACCTCCAGTGTAAACTCTGATATGGCTGGCTTTCTAATAGTGAGCAACTGCCGCCAACCGCCTTCTGAAACTAGATCCTTGATCTCATTGGCGAACTCATCACCCTGCTGAAGCTCCCGCAGTATAGTAGCATCCAGAAATCCAGTCTGTCCGAAACGGAGTCTTGACAATCGCTCATAACGGACCTGATGTTCGGGAATCACAAATCTCATTCCCTCGGGCTCAGAGGATGACTCATGTGGCCTCTTATCAGCTTGCTTCTTTGACCTAGGTGCCATGATCTGCAAAATTTAAACAAAATTGGTTAAACAAGTTGATAAAACAATACTGCAGAAATCCACATGGTCGTGTGGAATTTCCGCACGCCCATGTGGATTCACGGGGCATGAAAACCGCACGACTAGGCATCAACAATCCAAAAATACAACTCAATAAAATCTCTAACTTCATTCTAAACATAAATCATTGTTCTAATTGAAGAAATGAAGCATTATTAACTAGATTAATCGATAGAAATCATGAATTGATGAAGAAGATGATAAAAAGGGATTTATCGACGAAGAGAAGTGAGAAAATGAAGAGCCAGCCTGAAAACTTTGCTAAAATCCCACCAAACTGGCGCAATGCACTCGGAGAGTATCGTAAGAGTGTTTTCAAGTGAAAAGGAGTCATGAAGAGGGAGAGAAACCATCCTCTTTTAAACAGAACTTGTGACTTTTGACGTTCTGTGCATCCACACGGGCGTGTGGAAATTCCCCACGCCCGTGTGCCTCACTTCAAAAGCTCCACATGGGCGTACACACGCCCCTGTGCGCTCTCGAAAAAACTCTCACTGACTTAGAACGATCTCCCACGGGCGTGTGGAAAATATCCATGCCCGTGCGCCAGACCCACATGGCCAGACGCACGCCCCTGTGGCTTCCCTGAACAACTGAGAAAAATATCAAGTCTTACGCACGCCTGTGCGGAAATTCCCCACGGGCGTGGACATTCACATGCCCAACTCACAGGGGCAACCGCACGCCACTGTGTTTTCTAGGGATGGAGGGAGGAACCTGCAGAGTTTCGCACGGGCGTGCGGAAATTACCCACGCCCGTGCGTGGTTCACAAGGTCACCCACAGGGGCGAGTCCACGCCCCTGTTTGTTCTCGGGAAAATCTGCCCAACTCTGCAGGAATTCACACGCCCATGCGGAAATTACCCACGGGTGTGCGCCAGTCGCATGGTCATCCACAGGGGCAGCCGCATGCCCCTGTGCCCTCTCTGGATGAGCTCACAGTACACATCCATGGGAGTGCGGAAATTCCACACGCCCGTGTGTTTTCTCTGGATGGCTTAGAAAAAACCTGCAGGCTCTGCATAAATATTTTGAACATGTTTACACACTCAGAGCCTACCAAATTATGCAAAATTTAACAGAAAAAACACGAAATAGAACTCAAACGACCAAACTTCGCCAATTCTCAACAAAACACACAATGAATTCTTTTAAAAACCCACAACAAAATCGCAGCACAAGCACTCAAAAAGAATTGAAACACCAACACTTAACAATTTATTCATGTAACAAACTAAACTAAAAAGTAAGAAAACAGTAAACACTTGGGTTGCCTCCCAAGAAGCGCTTGTTTAACGTCACTAAGCTTGACGTATCTTTCTTACCTCACGGGGGTTAATGAATGAAGGTTGCCCTTTTACCCATGGCTTGGAAGCATGATGAGCAAAGTCTCTTGAGGATAGAGGGTGTACTCTCGGGCTTCGGACCACCTAGCAATGGTTCATCCAACTTCTCTGACTCCCTTACGTCTCCAACAGTCTTGGAGCATTTTCGGTGGCGTCTTCGAGCCCTCTTCATTTTCTTGAGCACCTTCTTCAAGATCCCCGGGGTAAATGTTACTTCTTCAGTCGAACCAAGCATCATTACTTCTTCATTACTCTACTCTTGGTCGAATAATCCTTCGTATGGATCTGGGTTGAACATTTCCTGCATATATTCATCAACAATTTCATCAGTAGTGTCCAGAAAGTATAGAGTATCATCAAAATCGAGAGAATGCCGCATGGCTTCAACAAGGAGGTATGTGAGCTTATCATCTCCAACTCTCAATGTAAGCTCCCCGCCATCCATGTCAATCAATGCTTTGGAAGTCCGTAGGAACGGTCTCCCAAGTATCAAGGGTACATCTGCATCCTCATCGACATCTAGCACTACAAAGTCAACCTGAAAAATGTACTTGTCCACCTTGACAAGCACGTCTTCAATGATGCCTCTTGGATGTCGCACCGTTTGGTCCGCCAATTGTAAAGTCATCCGAGTAGGCCTAGGCTCACCCAAGCCTAGCTTTTGGAAGAAAGTATATGGCATGATGTTGATGCTCACCCCTGAATCCGCCAATGCCATTTCCTCACCTAAGTTGTCGATGTTACACGGAATGATGAAGCTTCCCGGGTCTTTCTTCTTGTTCGGCATGTTCTTTTGCAACACTGCCGAGCATGAAGCATCAAGCACCACTGAAGCACTCTCCTCAAATTTCCTCTTGTTGGTCAATAGGTCTTTCAGGAACTTCGCATAATTAGGCATTTGAGCCAATGCCTCAACAAAAGGAATGTTGATGTGGAGTTGCTTGAATAAACTCAGGAACTTCTTATACTGTTCATCTCCCTTGGTCATTCTTCAATCTAGAGGGATAAGGGATTCTTGGCTTGAAAGGTGGGGTTGCCACCTCTTTCTCTTTGTTTGCTCCCTCCTCAACCTCTACAACCTCGGGTGCGTGTTCTTTCGGCTTCCCACTCAGAAGCATCCCTTTAACCTCACGACCACTTCTCAAAGTGATCGCCTTCACATGTTCTCTAGGGTTGGTTTCCGTGTTGCTTGGTAAACTTCCATGTGGCCTTTCGGAGAGAGACTTCACAATTTGCCCCACTTGATTTTCAAGATTGTGCAAGGAGGCGGTGTGATTGCGAAGTGTAGCCTCGACTGATTCAAACCTTGTATTTGCCGATTGAACAAATCTAGCCAAGTGCTTTACCAAATCTGTCATTCGGGTTTCCAAGCCTGAAATTCTGTTTTCCACTTGAGGGGCTTGTTGTTGTTGTTGGAAACCCGATGGCCCCATGGTCTTCTGTGGTCCTTGATTACTCCATGAAAAGTTGGGATGATTCTTCTAACCTAAATTGTAGGTGTTGTTGTATGGATTCCCTTGAGGTCTCATTCCATTACCTACAAAGTCAACGTTCTCAATTGAAGAAACATCACCAATGACGATTGGGCAATCGGAGGGAGCATGTCCTCCACCATAACCGGTGCAATTAGTCATGGCCGCAACTCTATTCGAAGCTATAAGATCTAGCTTCTTACTCAAACTCTCCACTTGGGCCACCAATGAAGTTACCGCATTAATTTCATGGAGACCGGCCACCTTTTCTTCTCCCTAGCATTCTACTGGTAGCTATTTAACCCCATTTCCTCAATCAATTGATGAGCCTCATCGGGGGTATTGCTACCTAAGGTACCTCCTGCCGCCGCATCCAAGAGTTGCCTTGTACTCGGGTTCAAACCATTGTAGATGGTTTGAACAATCATCCACTCCGGGAATCCGTGTTGCGGACACTTTCACAGGAGTTCCTTGAACCTTTCCCATGTCTCAAATAGAGACTCCAATTCCAACTGCACAAAGGATGAGATCTCATTCCTAAGCTTTGCTGATTTTCCGGGAGGGAAATAACGGGCTAGAAAAGCTTCTACCATTTCCTCCCATGCAGTGATTGATGCTCTAGGTAATGAGTGTAGCCATTGCTTTGCTTTCCCCTTTAAGTAAAATGGGAAGTCTCTCAATTTGATGGCATCATCCGTCACACCATTTATCTTCAGCATGTCGCACACCTCGAGGAAGCTCTCTATGTGACTATTTGGATCCTCATCGGCCAAACTGTTGAATTGTGCGGACTGTTGCAGCATATGGATGAATGTCAGCTTTAGCTCGAAGTTTTGAGCTTTAATTGGGGGACGCACAATACAAGATTGTGTCCCCAACACTGAAGGTCTGGCATAATCGGATAGTGTTTGTTGTTGCTCATTTTGTTCTGCCATGTTTTCAGATCCTTCTACTTCCAAATCAGCTAGATTATGATGTTATTGCACAGGTTCTTTCCCTTTTCTTCTAAGTGTACGTTCAAGATCAGGGTCTCCTTCAATCAATATTGATGGATTTCCTCATGTCATAACAAAGTGCAAAGTATCTCTAAACGCCTTGCTCCTCGGAAACGGAGCCAAAAACTTGACAAGATCCCCTTGCGTATATCCCGCAAGTACACGGGTTTATCAAAGTAATAAACCCGGGTGAGCGGGGTCGAGTATCAACAATGATAAGTGTGATAATGATTCAATTCTCAACAATTAAAAGCAACAAGTAAGAGAGCAAAAGTAAGGAGGAGGCAAGGCAATCGATAAAGATGGGGTACTCGGATGATGCTTCACCTACGATAATCACTTCAAGTGCAAGAACTCTCTATTATGCTTCCTAATCAATGCAATGGTGAGTCGTGGAAATCCTTACATACATAGTCCCAAATCTAAGGTCAACTATGCTTAACTCTATACATGTCCCGGAGGAGAAATCGAACAATCTCAACACCTCATACTCGCATAGAGTTGCAATGAGCTCTAAGGATTCCAAGTGATAAATCTCTTCCTAGATTTAGACCTAACCCTTTGGTCCAGGCGGAAGGTCCCTAGCCACAATTAAGCCCTAGATACTAAGATCACCTCAACGCTTCACTCCATTGCACGCCCAACTAGGCCCCAGCGGAGGTTCATCCCTTAGACCATTCACTCTATTATGGCCACAAAGAACTCAAGGAACGGAGGTAGAATCTATCACGTCGGAGCGGAAAGGGGACGCTCCTATACCTCTCGACTCACCCTCTCAACCCTCTCCAACCTAGCTTTATCTAACGCTCATGGTGTGTCACTCACTCACAAGGTTACCAATAAGAACTGTCAACTCTAGTGTCACTCTAGGGGAAACGTTCATACAATCAAGCATTCAAGGTTGGAATTCATAATAAACATCAATTTATTGAAAGCATAATAAAGAAGTTCAAAGAAACGAATACATCCTAAGGTTTACAATCACCCAAGTACCCACTAGGGGTTTAGCTCTCCATGGAGCTAAGTACAATCAAAGAAATCGAATGTAAAAGCAATGAATCTATAAATAAACAAACTCGATGGTCGTGTCGATGGTCTTTCGGAGAGTCCTCTACTCGTCATCCAAGGATTCCCTCGTTCGGTATAGGATACGGCTCGACGGAAGCTCCCCTACCAACCTTCCTCCTCAGGAATGACGATGTCGGAGCCGTAGACCCTCTCCAAAACCTTGGCCAATACCCCTTAAAACCCTAGCCGAAGCCCTCTCTCAAGTTGGGGAAAAGATGGAGAAAAGAATACCAAAATTGGGGCTGAATCGGCTTTAAATAGGGCTGGAATCAGGCAACTCCACGGGTGTGGACGCTACACGCGCCCGTGCGTAATTTCCACATGCCCGTGTGGGTTCTCTGTTTCTCTGATTTCTCGGCCGGCTGTGAACGGTGCTGCTACAGTACTTGCTGCAGTGTTGCTACAGTCTTCGACCTGAATAACTTCCCAATTCCATACTTTCATCGGGGTAACGCAAACGGGCACACGTTCACATCGTGAATCACTTGCTTCTTCAATGATATATATATTGGTGGGGTTCTTGTTCTTGTATGCATAAGATGGAATGCTCGAGTGTGACTGCCTTTGTGCCCCTCCAAATGGATGTCCTCACTCGAATGTGAGGAGGTTGGCACACACTCTAGCATCTCACACATGTCCTATGTCTTCGCGTTTGAAACTTGGCAAGATCTCCTCCAAAATAGGTGCATTATGATCCACATTGGCCTATTTCCTTCATACTCAGCCTCACAACCATACCTGCATAAAAGTGACATAAAAACACACATATTAATGTAAAAACCTGAGAAAAGTAATGCTCAACATAAGGAATGAACACTTCTCATTCATATCGCACAAGCACTTATCACCGTGTCAGGTCGAGGCGATAACACAGCTGCTTTGACCAGGCAGGACTTATTCTTTTTATACTCCATGGCCCGCAATGTGCCGATTCAGTTGGGGTGCATAGTGGCGGATGTTCTGAGCTACCAGGGTCTATATTATTGATTCAGCTACCCTAAAGACCCCTGGGAGCAGAGGTGATACAATGGAGGATTCCAGACAGGTTCCTAGATCCCGTGCAACGCAGGGGCCTTGAGCTTATGATCGTATTGAGAGGCTTGAGAGCGATGTGAGAGAGATTCGGACCGAGATAGCGGAGCTCGCGATACAGTCAGCTCAGGGTACAGATCTTATGGCCCATTTCGACTTCCTACGAGATCTATTGAGATCCAGACCCTCGGCATCTCCTGCACCCCCATCTCCTATAACCACACCGGTGGATCCACCTTATGTTTCCCCACTACCAGCAGTAGCAGAGGAGCCGACACAGCTTGACACCGACATTTGACTTTATTTTTCTGCATTTTCTTTATTTTGCATTTTATTTTAGACTTGTTCACTCATAAAGGATTCTCCTTCTTAGTTTATTTTCATTTTGCAGTTCGAGTTGTATTCATTGTCTATCTTTTATATATACTCGAATTATTTTGTTTTTATTGAGCTTCACTGAACTCCCTCGTGTATGCATGCAAATGGTCTTGTCATCTTGTGAATTGAGACATTGTCATGGGCACGGCCAAGGTGCTTTAGGCACTTGGCCGAGCGAGCTTCACAACCTGTTGGAACATTACTCCCAAGGTATTATCTTCACCAAATGCAACACTAGGAGTCAGGGGAGTATTGTTTCAATAGCTTCACCCACATTTGCACTTCATTAATATATATTTTTAGTGAGCTTGCATATGTACATTGAGGACAATGTACAACTTAAGTGTGGAGGGAGTTTCATATTGCACACATCGTTTCTATTATTCTTGATTGATATACATGCTCACATAGCCAATGGTGGTTCACCTTAGTTGCATTGATTGTATTCTTGAGTTTAGGTGAATTTTTAACATTAAAATGTCTTCATGCTCTAGTTTTTACTTGAATTTCTAGGAATTTTTACCCAATTGACATTTGTTGCACTACTCACTCTTTAAACTCTTTTGGAAACTCATGTTCGATGTTAAAGAGACTAGTTATAGTTGTGTTTTGTGTAAAAATAAATAAATAAATAAATAAATGAAAAGAAACAACAAAATAGTTTTATTGTTTATTTGTGCTTATTGGGTGGAAAGAGCTACTGACAAGGTCCCCTTTCTTATATCCAGCAAGTGCACGGGTTTGTCGAAGTAATAATCCAGGATTAGCGGGGTCGAATCCTCAGGGAGTAGGGAGTAAAGACACTTAATTCGATTCTTAGCTATGTCGAGTATCAACAATGATAAGTGTGGTAATGATTCAGTTCTCAGAAATTAAAAGCAACAAGTAAGAGAGCAAAAGTAAGGAGACAAGGCAATCGATAAAGATGGGGTACTCGGATGATGCTTTACCTAGGATAATCGCTTCAAGTGCAAGAACTCTCTATTATGCTTCCTAATCAATGCAATGGTGAGTCGTGGAAATCCTTACATACATAGTCACAAATCTAAGGTCAACTATGCCTAACTCTATACATGTCCCGGAGGAGAAATCGAACAATCTCAACACCTCGAACTTGCATAGAGTTACAATGAGCTCTAGGGATTCCAAGTGATAAATTGCTTCCTAGATTTAGACCTAACCCTTTGGTCCAGGCGGAAGGTCCCTAGCCACAATTAAGCCCTAGATACTAAGATCACCTCAACGCTTCACTCCATTGCACGTGCAACTAGGCCCCAGCGGAGGTTCATCCCTTAGACCATTCACTCTATTATGGCCGTAAAGAACTCGAGGAACAGAGATAGAATCTATAACGTCAGAGGGGAAAGGGGACGCTCATGTACCTCTCGACTCACCCTCTTAACCCTCTCCAACCTAGCTTTGTCTAACGCTCGTGGTGTGCCACTCACTCACAAGGTTACCTACAAGAACTCTCAACCCTAGTGTCACTCTAGGGGAAACGTTCATACAATCAAGCATTCAAGGTTGGAATTCATAATAAACATCAATTTATTGAAAGCATAATAAAGAAGTTCAAAGAAACGAATACATCCTAAGGTTTACAATCACCCAAGTACCCACTAGGGGTTTAGCTCTCCATGGAGCTAAGTACAATCAAAGAAATCGAATGTAAAAGCAATGAATCTATAAATAAACAAAATCGATGGTCGTGTCGATGGTCTTTCGGAGAGTCCTCTACTCGTCATCCAAGGATTCCCTCGTTCGGTATAGGATACGGCTCGACGGAAGCTCCCCTACCAACCTTCCTCCTCAGGAATGACGATGTCGGAGCCGTAGACCCTCTCCAAAACCTTGGCCAATACCCCTTAAAACCCTAGCCGAAGCCCTCTCTCAAGTTGGGGAAAAGATGGAGAAAAGAATACCAAAATTGGGGCTGAATCGGCTTTAAATAGGGCTGGAATCAGGCAACTCCACGGGTGTGGACGCTACACGCGCCCGTGCGTAATTTCCACATGCCCGTGTGGGTTCTCTGTTTCTCTGATTTCTCGGCCGGCTGTGAACGGTGCTGCTACAGTACTTGCTGCAGTGTTGCTACAGTCTTCGACCTGAATAACTTCCCAATTCCATACTTTCATCGGGGTAACGCAAACGGGCACACGTTCACATCGTGAATCACTTGCTTCTTCAATGATATATATATTGGTGGGGTTCTTGTTCTTGTATGCATAAGATGGAATGCTCGAGTGTGACTGCCTTTGTGCCCCTCCAAATGGATGTCCTCACTCGAATGTGAGGAGGTTGGCACACACTCTAGCATCTCACACATGTCCTATGTCTTCGCGTTTGAAACTTGGCAAGATCTCCTCCAAAATAGGTGCATTATGATCCACATTGGCCTATTTCCTTCATACTCAGCCTCACAACCATACCTGCATAAAAGTGACATAAAAACACACATATTAATGTAAAAACCTGAGAAAAGTAATGCTCAACATAAGGAATGAACACTTCTCATTCATATCGCACAAGCACTTATCACCGTGTCAGGTCGAGGCGATAACACAGCTGCTTTGACCAGGCAGGACTTATTCTTTTTATACTCCATGGCCCGCAATGTGCCGATTCAGTTGGGGTGCATAGTGGCGGATGTTCTGAGCTACCAGGGTCTATATTATTGATTCAGCTACCCTAAAGACCCCTGGGAGCAGAGGTGATACAATGGAGGATTCCAGACAGGTTCCTAGATCCCGTGCAACGCAGGGGCCTTGAGCTTATGATCGTATTGAGAGGCTTGAGAGCGATGTGAGAGAGATTCGGACCGAGATAGCGGAGCTCTGCGCGATACAGTCAGCTCAGGGTACAGATCTTATGGCCCATTTCGACTTCCTACGAGATCTATTGAGATCCAGACCCTCGGCATCTCCTGCACCCCCATCTCCTATAACCACACCGGTGGATCCACCTTATGTTTCCCCACCACCAGCAGTAGCAGAGGAGCCGACACAGCTTGACACCGACATTTGACTTTATTTTTCTGCATTTTCTTTATTTTGCATTTTATTTTAGACTTGTTCACTCATAAAGGATTCTCCTTCTTAGTTTATTTTCATTTTGCAGTTCGAGTTGTATTCATTGTCTATCTTTTATATATAATCGAATTATTTTGTTTTTATTGAGCTTCACTGAACTCCCTCGTGTATGCATGCAAATGGTCTTGTCATCTTGTGAATTGAGACATTGTCATGGGCACGGCCAAGGTGCTTAGGCACTTGGCCGAGCGAGCTTCACAACCTGTTGGAACATTACTCCCAAGGTATTATCTTCACCAAATGCAACACTAGGAGTCAGGGGAGTATTGTTTCAATAGCTTCACCCACATTTGCACTTCATTAATATATATTTTTAGTGAGCTTGCATATGTACATTGAGGACAATGTACAACTTAAGTGTGGAGGGAGTTTCATATTGCACACATCGTTTCTATTATTCTTGATTGATATACATGCTCACATAGCCAATGGTGGTTCACCTTAGTTGCATTGATTGTATTCTTGAGTTTAGGTGAATTTTTAACATTAAAATGTCTTCATGCTCTAGTTTTTACTTGAATTTCTAGGAATTTTTACCCAATTGACATTTGTTGCACTACTCACTCTTTAAACTCTTTTGGAAACTCATGTTCGATGTTAAAGGGACTAGTTATAGTTGTGTTTTGTGTAAAAATAAATAAATAAATAAATAAATGAAAAGAAACAACAAAATAGTTTTATTGTTTATTTGTGCTTATTGGGTGGAAAGAGCTACTGACAAGGTCCCCTTTCTTATATCCAGCAAGTGCACGGGTTTGTCGAAGTAATAATCCAGGATTAGCGGGGTCGAATCCTCAGGGAGTAGGGAGTAAAGACACTTAATTCGATTCTTAGCTATGTCGAGTATCAACAATGATAAGTGTGGTAATGATTCAGTTCTCAGAAATTAAAAGCAACAAGTAAGAGAGCAAAAGTAAGGAGACAAGGCAATCGATAAAGATGGGGTACTCGGATGATGCTTTACCTAGGATAATCGCTTCAAGTGCAAGAACTCTCTATTATGCTTCCTAATCAATGCAATGGTGAGTCGTGGAAATCCTTACATACATAGTCACAAATCTAAGGTCAACTATGCCTAACTCTATACATGTCCCGGAGGAGAAATCGAACAATCTCAACACCTCGAACTTGCATAGAGTTACAATGAGCTCTAGGGATTCCAAGTGATAAATTGCTTCCCAGATTTAGACCTAACCCTTTGGTCCAGGCGGAAGGTCCCTAGCCACAATTAAGCCCTAGATACTAAGATCACCTCAACGCTTCACTCCATTGCACGTGCAACTAGGCCCCAGCGGAGGTTCATCCCTTAGACCATTCACTCTATTATGGCCGTAAAGAACTCGAGGAACGGAGATAGAATCTATAACGTCAGAGGGGAAAGGGGACGCTCATGTACCTCTCGACTCACCCTCTTAACCCTCTCCAACCTAGCTTTGTCTAACGCTCGTGGTGTGCCACTCACTCACAAGGTTACCTACAAGAACTCTCAACCCTAGTGTCACTCTAGGGGAAACGTTCATACAATCAAGCATTCAAGGTTGGAACTCACAATAAACATCAATTTATTGAAAGCATAATAAAGAAGTTCAAAGAAATGAATACATCCTAGGGTTCACAATCACCCAAGTACCCACTAGGGTTTAGCTCTCCATGGAGCTAAGTACATTCAAAGAAATCGAATGTAAAAGCAATGAATCCATAAAGAAACCCCCTCGATGGTAGTGTCGATGGTCTTGCGGAGAGTCCTCTACTCGTCGTCCAAGGATTCCCTCGTCCAGTATAGGATACGCCTCGATCGAAGCTCCCCTACCAACCTTCTTCCTCAGGAATGACGATGTCGAAGCTGTAGAACCTCTCCAAAACCTTGGCCAATACCCCTCAAAACCCGAGCCGAAGCCCTCTCTCAAGTTGGGGTAAAGATGGAGAAAAGAATATCGAAATCGGGGCTGAATCGGCTTTAAATAGGGCTGGAATCGGGCGACTCCATGAATACTCCCGAATCCACTTTTCATCGAGGTGACATAAACGGGCACACGTTTATGCCGTGGATCACTTTGCTTCTTCAATAATGGATAAGTTGATTGAGATCTTGTTCTATGTGCATAAGTCGGAATGCTTGAGTGTGACTGCCCTTGTGCCCCTCCAAATGCTTGTGCAAACTCAAATACGGGGAGGTTGGCACACACTCTAGCATCTCGCACCCGACTTATATCTTCGCGTTTGAACCTTAGCAAGATTTGCTCTAAAATCGGTGCATTGTGATCCACATTGGCTTCTTTCCTTCATAATTGGTTTCACAACCCTACCTGCATAAAAGTAACATAAAAACACACATATTAATTTAAAAACCCAAGAAAAGTAATGCTCAACATAAGGAAAGAATGCTTCGCATTCATATCACACAAGCACTTATCAGCTACCACCTATGAAGTATGAAGGTACTCTCATAAGTCGGATTCTAGCTATGCCCTCATAAGAGAAAGAGCTATCTCATAGGATGAGTGAAAGCTACCACTCCGGTAGGAAGAGCTACCACCTCAAAAGTATGAAAGACACCTTAGCGGCCGCTTTGGAAAGGGCTACCTTAAAGGATGTGTGAAGCTACTACCATCTTTGAAATTGTTGTCACTTTTGTAGATAAATAAGTCCCTTGCACTTAGAACTTTGAGGAGTATACCTTGGGTTATTTTGAGTGAGTTCACACATATACACGATTTTGGGTTTGTTGTCCTTTTTGATTCACGTTTTTAGCTGGAGCTTTGATTTTTCATATCTAGTGTTGAAATTTCCCTTACTTGTAGAATGCTCTCTTTGTATACTTTGGTGAACCTAAGGCTAAGCACTTTCAATATTTTCTTCATTGATGCACAGAATGTTTAATTTTTGCTTGAGGAATAGCAAAAGCTTAAGTGTGGGAGAGTTTGATAAGTGCTGTGCGATATGGATGCGAAGCGTTCTTTCTTTATGTTGAGCATTACTTTTGTCGGGTTTTTACACTAATATGTGTGTTTTTATGATACTTTTATGCAGGTAGGGTTGTGAGGCCGAGTATGAAAGAAAGAAACCAATGTGGATGATAATGCACCGATTTTGGAGGAAATCTTGCCAAGGTTCAAACGCGAAGACATAGGTCGGGTGTGAGATGCTAGAGTGTGTGCCAACCTCCCCGTATTTGAGTTAGCACAACCATTTTGAGGGGCACAAGGGCAGTCACACTCAAGCATTCTGACTTATGCACATAGAACAAGATCTCTACCAACTTGTCCGTCATTAAAGAAGCAAAGCGATCCACGACTTGAACGTGTGCTTGTTTGTGTCACCTCGATGAAAGTATGGATTTGGTAAGTATTTTAGGCCAGGTTCTGTAGCAGAGCGATGCAGCGAAAGTACTGTGGCAGCACTGTTCATAGCCGGCCGAAAATCACAATTCCAGAGAATCCACAAGGGCGTGTGGAAATTACCCGCGCCGGTGTGGAAATTCCACAGGGGCGTGTGGATTCCTGATTCCAGCCCTATTTAAAGCCGACTCAGCAATGATTTCAGCATTCTTTTCTCCATCTTTTCCCCAACTTGAGAGAGGGTTTTGGCTAGGGTTTTGAGAGATATTGGCTAGGGTTTTGGAGAGGTTCTACGGCTCCGATATCATCATTCCTTTGGAAGAAGGTTGGTAGGGGATCTTACGTCGAGGCGTATCCTATACAGGACAAGGGAATCCTTGGACGATGAGTAGAGGACTTTCCACAAGACCATCGATACGACTATTGAGGGGGTTTCTCTATGGATTCATTGCTTTTACATTCTATTTCTTTGATTGTACTTAGCTCCATGGAGAGCTAAACCCTAGTGGGTACTTGGGTATTTGTGAACCCTAGGATATATTTATTTCATTGAATCTCTTTATTATGCTTTCAATTAATTGATGTTTGTTGTGAGTTATAAACCTTGAATTCTTGATTGTATGAACATTTCCCCTAGAGTGACACTAGGGTTGAGAGTTTTTGTTGGTAACCTTGTGAGTGAGTGACACACAACGAACGTTAAATAAAGCTAAGTTGGAGATGGTTGAGAGGGTGAGTCGAGAGGTACAAGAGCGTCCTCTTTCCCCTCCGGCGTGATAGATTCTACCTCCGTTCCTCTAGTTCTTTGCGTCCATAATAGAGCGAATGGTCTAAGGGATGATCCTCCGCTGGGGCTTAGTTGCGCGTACAACAGAGTGAAGCGTTGAGGTGATCTTAGTATCTAGGACTTAATCATGGTTAGGGACCTTCCACCTGGACAAAAAGGTTAGGTCTATAATTAGGAAGAGATTTATCACTTGGAATCCATAGAGCTCATTGCAACTCTATTCGAGTGCGAGGTTGAGAGGTTATCTAATCTCTCCTCCGTGACATGTCTAGAGTTAGGCATAGTTGACCTTAGATTTGGGACTATGTATTTAAGAATTTCCATGACTCACCATTGCATTGATTAGGAATCATAATAGAGGGTTCTTGCACTTGAAACGATTATCCTAGGCGGAGCATTATCCGAGTACCCCATCTTTATCGATTGCCTTACCTCCTCCTTTACTCGTGCTCTCTTACTTATTGCTTTTACTTTTGAGAATTGAATCATTGTCACACTTATCACTACTGATCTTTCACATAGCTAAGAAGCGGATTTAGTGTTTTTATTCCCTACTTCCTGTGGATTCGATACCTGCTCATTTGTGATTATTACTTTGACAAACCCGTACACTTGCGGGATATCGCAAGGGGATCTTGTCAATGGGCCAAGGGATGAACTTCCGCTGGGCCTTAGTTGTGAGTGCAATGGAATGAAGCATTGAAGAGTTAGGCATGGTTGACCATAGATTTGGGACTATGCAATTAAGGATTTCCACGACTCACTATTGCATTAATTAGGAAGCATAATAGAGGTTTCGTGCACTTGAAACGATTGTCCAAGGTGGAACAATATCTGGGTACCCCATCTTTATCAATTGCCTTACCTTATCCTTGTGCTCTCTTTCTTGTTGTTTTTACTTTTGAGAATTCTTGAACATGTACACACTCAGAGACTGCCATATTATGCAAATTATACCAGCAAAAAACATGAGAGATAGCTCAAACGACAAAAAATTCGGTAAATCAACATTAAAAACACACGATGAAATTAAAACCAACTATAAAATCATAGCAAAAGCATCTAAAAATAAAGACAAAAACACTACACACTTTATTCGTGCAAACACTAAATTACTAACTAAGAAAACAGTAAACACTTTGGTTGCCTCCCAAGAAGCGCTTGTTTTACGTCACTAAACTTGACGTACCCCGTCTTACCTCATAGGCATTCATACATGAAGGTTTCCCTCTTAGCCATAGCTTGAAAGCATGATGAACAAAGTCTCTTGAAGGTAGAAGGGGAGTTATCGGGCTTGGGACCACCTAGCAATGGTGCATCCAATTTGTTCAGTTCACACGTGTATCCAACAGCCTTGGAGCATTTTCTGTTGTGTCTCCTCACCCTATTAATCTTGTGGAGTACCTTCTTCAGGATCCCTGGAGTACATGGTACTTCTTCAGTCGAACCAAGCATCGAAACTTCTTCATTTTCTACCTTTTGGTCGAACAAACCCTCGTACAGGTTCGGATTAAACATTTCCTGCATGTATCCATCAACAATCTCATCTGTAGTGTCTAGAAAATATAAAGTATCATCAAAATCAAGAGAATGCCACATAGCTTCAGCAAGGCGTTTTGTGAGCTTGTCATCTCCAACTCTCAATGTTAGCTCCCCGCCGTCCATGTCAATCAATGCCTTGGAAGTCTGCAAGAACGGTCTCCCAAGTATCAAAGATACTTCCGCATCCTCATCGATGTCTAACACCACAAAATCTACAGGAAAAATTTACTCATCCACTGACAAGGTCCCCTTGCTTATATCCCGCAAGTGCACGGGTTTGTCAAAGTAATAATCCCGGGTAAGCAGGGTCGAATCCACAGGGAGTAGGGAGTAAAGTCACTTAATTTGATTCTTAGCTATGTGGAGTATCAACAATGATAAGTGTGATAATGATTCAAATCTCAGGAATTAAAAGCAACAATTAAGAGAGCAAAAGTAAGGAGGAGGCAAGGCAATCGATAAAGATCGGGTACTCGGATAATGCTTCACCTAGGATAATCGTTTCAAGTGCAAGAACCCTCTATTATACTTCCTAATCGATACAATGGCGAGTCGTGGAAATCCTTGCATACATAGTCCCAAATCTAAGGTCAACTATGCCTAACTCTATACATGTCCCGGAGGAGAAATCGAACAATCTCAACACCTCATACTCGCATAGAGTTGCAGTGAGCTCTAGGGATTCCAAGTGATAAATCTCTTCCTAGATTTAGAACTAACCCTTTGGTCCAGGCGGAAGGTCCTTAGCCATAATTAAGCCCTAGATACTAAGATCACCTCATCGCTTCACTCCATTGCACGCGCATCTAGGCCCCAGTGGAGGGTCATTCCTTAGACCATTCACTCTATTATGGCCGCAAAGAACTCGAGGAACGGAGGTAGAATCTATCACATCGGAGGGGAAAGGCGACGTTCCTGTACCTCTCGACTCACCCTCTCAACCCTCTCCAACCTAGCTTTGTCTAACGCTCGTGGTGTGTCACTCACTCACAAGGTTACCCACAAGAACTCTCAACTCTAGTGTCACTCAAGGGGAAATGTTCATACAATCAGCATTCATGGTTGGAACTCACAATAAACATCAATTTATTGGAAGCATAATAAAGAAGTTCGATGAAACGAATACATTCTAGGGTTCACAATCACCCAAGTACCCACTAGGGGTTTAGCTCTCCATGGAGCTAAGTACAATCAAAGAAATCGAATGTAAAATCAATGAATCCATAAAGAAACCCCCTCGATGGTCGTGTCGATGGTTTTGTGGAAAGTCCTCTACTTGTCGTCCAAGGATTCCTTCGTCCGGTATAGGATACGCCTCTATAGAAGCTCCCATACCAACCTTCTTCCTAATGGAATCACGATGTCGGAGCCGTAGAACCTCTCCAACACCTTGGCCAATACCCCTCAAAACCCTAGTCGAAGCCCTCTCACAAGTTGGGGAAAAGGTGGAGAAAAGAATACCAAAATCGGGGCTGAATCAGCTTTAAATATGGCTGGAATCGGGCAACTCCACGGGCGTTGACGATACACGCGCCCGTGCAGAATTTCCACACAGGCATGGATAATTTCCACAGGCCCGTGTGGATTCTCTGTTTCTATGGTTTCTCGGCCGGTTGTGAACGGTGCTGCTACAGTACTTGCTGCAGTGTTGCTACATTTCTCTGCTACAGTCTTCGACCTAAATAACTTCCCAATTCCATACTTTCATCGTGGTAACGCAAACGGGCACACGTTCACGTCGTGAATCACTTGCTTCTTCAATGATATATATGTTGGTGGAGCTCTTGTTCTTATATGCATAAGACGGAATGCTCGAGTGTGACTGCCTTTGTGCCCCTCCAAATGGATGTGCTCACTCGAATGCGAGGAGGTTGGCACACACTCTAGCATCTCACACATGTCCTATGTCTTCGCGTTTGAACCTTAGCAAGATCTCCTCCAAAATAGGTGCATTATGATCCACATTGGCCTATTTCCTTCATACTCAGCCTCACAACCATACCTGCATAAAAGTGACATAAAAACACACATATTAATGTAAAAACCTGAGAAAAGTAATGCTCACCATAAGGAATGAACACTTCGCATTCATATCGCACAAGCACTTATCATCCACCTTGACAAGCACATCTTCGATGATACTCCTCGAATGTCTCACCATTCGATCCTCCAATTGCAAAGTCATCTGAGTGGGTCTAGGCTCGTCCAAGCCTAGCTTCAGAAAGAAGGTGTATGGAATGATGTTGATACTAGCCCCTGAGTCTGCCAATGCCATTTCTTAACCCAAATTGCCAATATTACACGGAATGATGAACCTTCCCCAGTATTTCTTCTTGTTCGGCATGTTCTTTTGCAACATCGCCGAGCAAGAAGCATCTAAGATCACTGAAGCACTCTTCTCTAACTTCCTCTTGTTAGTCAACAAGTCTTCAAGAATTTTGCATACTTAGGCATTTGGACCAATGCCTCAACAAAAGGAATATTGATGTGGAGTTGCTTGAACAAACTCAGAAACATCTTGTACTGTTCATCCCCTTGGTCATTCATAAATATAGAAGGATAAGGGATTCTTGGCTTGAAAGGTGAGTGTTCCATCTCTTTCTCTTTGCTTGCTCCCTCCTCAACCTCTATAACTTTGGGTGTGTGTTCATTGGGCCTCTCGCTTGGAAACCTACCTTCAACCTCATGACCACTTCTCAAAGTGATCGCCTTCACATGCTCTCTAGGATTAGTCTCGGTATTACTCGGCAAGCTTCCTTGTGGCCTTTCCGATAATAAATCTGCCCTACTTGATTTTCAAGATTGTACAAAGAGGTGTCGTGGTTGTGAAGTGTTGCCTCGACTAATTGAAACCTTGTATCTGACGATTGCACAAACCTAGTCAAGACCTTTAATAAATCAGTCATTCGGGTCTCGAAACCCGAAACTCTGTTTTTCATGTTTGGGGCTTGTTGTTGTTGGAAACCCAGTGGCCCCATGGCCTTTTGTGGACCTTGGTTGATCCACAAAAAATTGGGATGATTCTTCCAACCCGGATTGTAGGTGTTGGTATATAAATTCCCTTGTTTCCTCATTGCATTACCCACAAAATCGACATTCTCAACCGAAGATACATCATCAATAGAAATCAGGCAATCGGGGGGAGCATGTCCTTCACCACACCCGGTGTTAGTAGTCATAGCCGCCACTTTATTCAAAGTTAGAAGATCTAACTTCTTACTCAATGATTCCACTTGAGCCGCCAATGAAGTTACTGCATCTATCTCATGGAGCCCGGCCAACTTTTTCTTCTCCCTAGCATTCCATTGGTAGCTATTTTACCCCATTCCTTCAATTAGTTGACGGGCCTCACCGGGGGTCTTACTACCTAAGGTACCTCCTACTGCTGGATCGAAGAGTTGCCTTGTACTCGGATTCAACCCATTATAAAAGTTCTGAAATATTATCCACTCCGGGAAATCGTGTTCCGGGCACTTTCTCAGGAGCTCCTTGAACCTTTCCCACGTCTCAAATAAAGACTCCAATTCTGACTGTATAAAGGATGATATCTCATTTCTAAGCTTTGCAGATTTTCTGGGAAGTAAATAATGGGCCAGAAAAGCTTCTACCAACTCCTCCTATGTGGTAATCGATGCTCTTGGTAATGAGTGTAGCCACTACTTCGCTCTCCCCTTTAAGGAAAATAGGAAGGCTCTCAACTTGATGGCATCGTCCTTCACCCCGTTTATCTTAAGCATATCACACACCTCGAGAAAGTTCTCTATATGACTGTTTGAATCCTCATTGGCCAAACCAATGAACTGTGCAGATTACTGCAACATGTGGATGAATGCCGGCTTTAGCTCGAAGTTCTGAGCTGTAATCAGGAGACGCACAATACTCGATTGTGTCCCCAATACTCAAGGTCTGGGATAATCGGATAATGTCCATTGTTGCTCATTCTGTTAAACCATGTTTTCAGATTCTTCTACTTTCAAATCAGCTAGATTAGACGGTTCTTGCACAGGTTCTTTTCCTTTTCTTCTAAGTGTACATTCAAGCTCGGGATCTCCTTCAATCAATATTGAGGGTTACCTCAGGTCATAACCTGGAGCTGCACCAAAAAGAAAGAAAAAAAAATCAGAACGATGATAGAATAAGAAGAAATAAAGTAGAATGAATGAATAAATAGCTAAGAAAACAAAGTGCAAAGTATCTCTAAACATCTACTCCCCGGCAATGGCGCCAAAATCTTGACACCGCCCCTTGCGTATTTCCCGCAAGTGCACGGGTTTATCGAAGTAATAAAATCCCAGATTAGTGGGATATTATATCCACAGGGAGTAGGCAATAAAAACACCTAAATTGTTTTGTAACTAAGTGAAAGATGAATAGTGATATGTGTGAAAAGATGTGAAATAACAAAAGTAAAAGAAAAAGAAAGAGAGCACGAGTAAAGGAGAAGTAAGGAAATCGATATAAATGGGGTACCCGGCTATTGTTCCACCTAGGACAATCGTTTCAAGTGCAAGAACACTCTATTATACTTTCTAACTAATGCAATAATGAGTTATGGAGATCCTTAAATACATGGTCCAAAATCTAAGGTTAACCATGCCTAACTCTATACATGTGCAGGAGGAGAAATTGAATAACATCTCAACTTCGCACTCGTATAGAATTGTAATGAGTTCTAGGGACTCCAAGTGATAAATCCTCTTCCTAGATGTAGACCTAACCCTTTGGTCCAGGTGGAAGGTGCCTAGCCATAATTAAGCCCTAGGTGCTAAAATCACTTCAACGCTTCACTCCGTTGCACCCCAACTAAACCCCAGCGGAAGGTCATCCTTTAGCCCATTCACTCTACTCTGACCATAAATAACTTGAGGAAATGGAGGTAGAATAAATCACATCGGAGGGGAAAGGGGACGTTCCGCTACCTCTCGACTCATCCTCTCAACCCTATCCAATGTATATATTTGTCTAACTCTCGTGGTGTGTCACTCACTCACAAGGGTTACCAACAAGAACTCTCAACCCTAGTGCCACTCTAAGGGAGTATTCATACAATCAAGTATTCAATATTGGAACTCAAATAAAACATCAATTAATTGAAATCATAATAAAGAGGTTCAATGAAACAAATACATCCTAGGGTTCATAGATACCCAAGTACCCACCAGGGGGTTTACCTCTCCGTGGAGCTAATTACAATCAATAAAATCAAATGTAAAATCAAAGAATCCATAGAAAATCCACTCGATAGTCATGGCGATGGTCTTGTGGAGAGTCCTCTACTCATCCAAGGGTCCCTTTGTCTGGCCTACGATACAACTCACTGGATCGGTGCCGATGAAAGCTCTCGCACTAACCTTCTTCCAAACGGAGCGCGATGTCAGAGCCATAGAACCTCTCCAAATACCTAGATAATACCTCTAAAAACCCTAGCTAAAGCCTTCACTCAAGTTGGGGAAAATATAGAGAAAAGAATGCTAAAATAGGGGCTCAAATCGGGGCTGAAATCGGCTTTTAAAGGGTCGGAATCGGGAATCCACACGCCCCTGTGGGTGCCCCTGTGGATTTTCACATGGGCGTGTGGATTCTCTATTTTCATCCTTCTTCGGCCGGCAGTGAACGGTGCCTACTATAGTGTTTTGCTACAGTGCCCTGCTACAGTACCAACCCAAAACACTCCTGAATCTATGCTTTCATCGAGGTAACATAAATGGGCACACGTTTATGTCGTAGATCGCTTTACTTCTTCAAAAATGGACATGTTGGTGGAGATCTTGCTATACATGCACAAGCCAGAATGCTTGAATGTGACTGCCCTTGTGCCCCTCCAAATCGTTATGCTAACTTGAATACGAGGATGTTGGCACACATTCCCGCATTTCGAACCCGACTTATGTCTTCGTGTTTGAACCTTCTCAAGATTTCCTCCAAATGGTGCATTTACGATCCACATTACCTTCTTTCTCTAATATTTTGCCTCACAACTCTATTTGCATGAAAGTAACATAAATACACACATATTAGCGTTAAAACCCTATAAAAGTAATGCTCATCATAAGGAAAGAACACTTCACATTCTTATCGCACAAGCAATTATCAAACAATAAGCCCAAACATGGAAAATAAACTGTCTGGCTTGGAAACCTGAATGACCGACTTAGAGAAAGCCTTGACTAGATTTGTGCAATTATCGGATACACAGTTCCAATTGGTCGAGGGTACACTTTGCAACCACACTGCTTTATTGCACAACCTAGAAAATCAAGTGCGGCAAATTATGAATTCTCTATCAGAAAGACCACAGGGAAGCTTGCTAAGTAATATCGAAACAAATCCATGAGAGCATTTGAAGACGATCACTATAAGAAGTTGCCGTGAGTTTGATGGTAGGCTTCCAATTGAGAAGACCAATGTTAAAGCATTGGAGGACATAGAGGTTGAGAAGGAAGCAACCAAGGAGAAGAAGGTGACACCCCCATCTTACAAGCAAAGAATTCCTTATCCCTCTTGATTGAAGAATGACCAAGTGGATGAGCAGTATAAGAAGTTTATGGGTTTCTTTAGGCAACTACATATAAACATTCCCTTTGTTGAAGCATTATCCCAAATGCCTAGTGATAAGTGCTTGTGCGATATGAATGCAAAGCGTTCATTCCTTATGTTGAGCATTACTTTTCTCAGGTTTTTACATTAATATGTGTGTTTTTATGTTACTTTTATGCAGGTAGGGTTGTGAGGCCGAGTATGAAGGAAATAGGCCAATGTGGATCATAATGCACCTATTTTGGAGCAGATCTTGCTAAGGTTCAAACGCGAAGACATAGGTCAGGTGTGAGATGCTAGAGTGTGTGCCAACCTCCTCGTATTCGAGTGAGCACATTCATTTGGAGGGCACAAAGGCAGTCACACTCGAACATTCTGATTTATGCATATAAGAACAAGAGATCCACCAACGTGCACATCATTGAAGAGGCAAGTGATTCATGATGTAAACGTGTTCCCGTTAGCGTTACCCCAATGAAAGTATGGAATTCGGGAGTATTTCCGGCATAGGACTATAGCAAAACAATATAACAAGTACTATAGCAGCCCAGCCGAGAAATCAGAGAAACAGAGAATCCATACGGGCGTGTGGAAATTATCCACGCCCGTGTGGAAATTCCACAGGGGCGTGTGACATCATACATGCCCGTGGAGTCGCCCGATTCCAGCACTATTTAAAGCCGATTTCAGCCCCGATTTTGGTATTCTTTTCTCCATCTTTTTCCTAACTTGTGAGAGGACTTCGGCTAGGGTTTTGAGGGGTATTGGCCAAGGTTTTGGAGAAGTTCTATGGTTTCAACATTGTGATTCTATTAGGAAGAAGGTTGTTAGGGGAGCTTTGATCGAGGTGTATCCTATACCGGATGAAGGAATCTTTGGACGACGAGTAGAGGACTCTCCACAAGACCATCGACACGACCTTCGAGGGGGTTTCTTTATGGATTCATTGCTAGGTGGTCCGAAGCCCGATAGTACACCCTCTACCCTCAAGAGACTTTGCTTATCATGCTTTCAAGTTATGGGTAAGAGGGTAACCTTCATTCATGAACCCCCGTGAGGTAAAAAAGATAAGTCAAGCTTAGTGACGTTAAACAAGCGCTTCTTGGGAGGCAACCCAAGTGTTTACTGTTTTTTCGTACTTTTAGTTTAGTTTGTTTGCATGAATAAATTGTTAAGCGTTGGTGTTTCAATTTTTGAGTGCTTGTGTTGTGATTTTTATTGTGGTTTTTTAAAAGAATTCATTGTATGTTTTGTTGAGAATTGGCAAAGTTTGGTCGTTTGAGTTCTATTTTGTGTTTTTATCTGGTATACCTTGCACAATAGGGCAAACTCTGAGTGTGTAAACAAGTGTAGGCTAGTTCTGCAGAGCCTGCAGGTCTTTCTAAGTCATCCAGATAAAACACACGGGCGTGTGGAAATTCCACACACCCGTGGGTGTGTGGAAATTCTACACGCCCGTGGGTGTGTACTGTGAACTCTTCTAGAGAGGGCACAGGGGCGTGCGGCTGCCCCTGTGGATGACCATGCGACTGGCGCACGCCCGTGGGTAACTTCCACACGGGCGTGTGCCTTCCTGCAGAGTTGGGCGGATTTTCTCGAGAATACACATGGGCGTGGACTCACCCCTGTGGGCGACCTTGTGAACCACGCACGGGCATGGGTAATTTCCGCACGCCCGTGCGAAACTCTGTAGGTTGCTCCCTCCATCCCGAGAAAACACAGGGGCGTGCGGCCCCCCTGTGAGTTGAGGCCTGTGAATGCCCACGCCCGTGGGGAATTTCCGCACGGGCGTGTGGGCGACTTGATATTTTTCTCAGATGACCAGGGAAGCCACAGGGGCGTGCGTCTGCCCCTGCGGGTCTGGTGCACGGGCGTGGATAATTTCCGCACGCCCGTGGGAGATCGTTTTAAGTCAGTGAGAGTTTTTTCCGAGAGCGCACAGTGGCGTGCATACGCCCCTGTGGAGCTTTTGAAGTGAGGCACACGGGCGTGGGGAATTTCCACATGCCCGTGTGGATGCACAGAACGTCAAAAGTCGCGAGTTCTATTTAAAATAGGATGATTTCTCTCCCTCTTCACGACTCCTTTTCGCTTGACTAATTTGGTTTAAATTTGGCAGATCATGGCACCTAGGACAAAGAAACAAACTGATAAGAGGCCACGTGAGTCATCCTCTGAGCCCGTGGGCATGCGATTTTCTATTCCTGAACATCAGGCCCGTTATGAGCGCTTATCGAGACTCTGCTTCGGACAGACTCGATTCCTGGACACAACTATATTATGAGATCTTCAGCAGGGAGATGAGTTTGCTAAGGAGATTGAGGACCTTGTTTCAGAGGGAGGTTGGCGGCAGTTGTTGACAATTAGAGAGTCAGCTATCCGAGAGTTTGTAGTGGAGGTTCTCTCCTCGTTTGAGTATGATAGAGCGTATGCGAGCTTCAACAGTTTGGGCACAATTCAGTTCAGAGTGTTTGGACACCACCATAGTTTGAGCATTACACAGTTCTCCACACTACTTGCCTTATACGAGGAGGCATTCACAGATTCTGAGGAGTACGCATAGTCACTTAGTGATTATCCTGGAACCTTGACCCCGCATAGAGCTTACGGAATGCTATGCGGTCAGGGTCACTACGAGCCTGGGGTTTCCAAGGCCACGTGCCTTTCCCGGCCTGCCTACAGATATTTGCACGCAATCATGAGTAGGTCGGTGAATGGCCATGGCAATAGTACTGGTGTCCTGAGCCGCCAGGAGTTGCTGTACTTGTACTCGATTGTAGAGCGCGTATCGATACATTTAGGGCACATCTTGGCTGATTACATCAGACATCAGGGACAGTACACTAGACTGGGAGCGATCTTCTTGGGTCCTTACATTACGAGATTAGTGTTGGGCATGGGTCTCTTGGATTCGATTCGCGGGGCCGAGAAGACGAGTGTACCCTCTCCCCTGGGTCTAGAGACGATGCGGTTGATGGGTCATGGTCCGCAGGGTTCGGATAGGGGTTTTTGCGTTAGTTCTACCAGCCCCAGAGATAGCTGAGGATGAGGGTGATGATGTCGGAGCATCTCAGCCCGCCCCCAAGCCTCAGCCCGCATCGATGGACACCGAGGCACCTCCAGCGGCCGAGGAACCACCTCCAGTGCGTATGTTTTCACCTTCTCGAGCCAATGATCGCTTTGAGAGGCTTGAGAATGCTATAGGAGTGGTCCGAGCCGAGGTTGCTGAGATTAGGGCATGCAGGCCACTCAGTACACAGAGTTCATGGCGCGTTTCGACATATTACATCAGATCCTAGAGCGAGACGTTGCCTCATCATTCGTCCTGCAGCCGAGGACTCTTTAGGCACCGCCAGTACCTCCAGCACCTCCATCCTCGACCCCAGCACCAGAGGACCCACTATATGCTTCCACTTCAGCAGCAGTAGCAGAGACCGAGAGCGACTTCGACACTTGACCTTTCTTTTACTTTCATGCATTTTACTTTATCTTATTTTCTTGTTTTTAGACTTGTTCACTCAGAAAGGATTTTTCCTTTTGAGTTTATGTTATTTTGCATTATCGAGTTGTATTCATTGCTTCATCTTTTATACAGTCGAGTTATTTTTGTTTTTCTTGAGCTTCACTGAATCCCCTCATGTGTGCGTGCAGATAGTCTTGTCTACTTGGAAATTGAGACTTAGTCATGGGTATGGCCAAGGTGCTTTGGCACTTGGCCGTGCGCGCTTCACAACCCGTTGGAACAATACTCCCAATGAATTAGCTTCATCAAACGCAACACTAGGTGTCAGGGGAGTAATGTTTTGATTGCTTCTCCCACATCTATTTTTGAATGATATATTTTGAGTGAGCTTGCATGTGTACATTGAGGACAATGTACAACTTAAGTGTGGGGGGGAGTTTCATAATGCGCACATCATTTCTATTGTTCTTGATTGATATATGCTCACATAGCCAATGGCGGTTCACCGTAGTTGCAATAATTGTATTCTTAAGTCTAGGAGAATTGTTAACATTGAATGTTTTCATACTCTAGTTCTTGCTTGAATTCTTAGGAATTTTTGCCCGATTTACGTGCACTACTCACTCTTTGAACTCTATTGGAAACTCATGTTTGATGTTAAAGGGACTAGTTAGGTTTATTTTCTTGTGCTAAACTCAAAATAATTTGAAAATGAAAAGAAGGAACAAAATAGTTTTATTGTTTATTCGTGTTTGTTGGGAGGAAAGAGCTACCAACTATGAAGTATGAAGCTACTCTCCCAAGTCGGATACTTGTTATGCCCTAATGAGAGAAAGAGCTATCTCATAGGATGAGTGAAAGCTACCACTCGGGTAGAAAGAGCTACCACCTCGAAAGTGAGAAAGCCACCTTAGCGGCTTCTTTGGAAAGGGCTACCTTATAGGATGTGTAAAGCTACTACCATCTTTTAAATTTTTGTCACTTTTGTAGATAAATAAGTCCCTTGTACTTAGAACTTTGAGGAGTATACCTTGGGTTGTTTTGAGTGAGTTCACACACATACACGAAATTCGGGTTTGTCGTCCTTTTTGATTCAAGTTTTTAGCTAGAGCATTGATTTTTTCGGATTTAGTGTTGAAATTTTCCTTACTTGTAGAATACTCTGTTTGTATACCTTGGTGAACCTAAGGCCAAGCACTTTCAATATTTTCTTCATCAATGCACAGAATGTTTTAATGTTTGCTTAAGGACAAGCAAAAGCTTAAGTGTGGGGGAGTTTGATAAGTGCTTGTGCGATATGAATGCGAAGCGTTCATTCCTTATGTTGAGCATTACTTTTCTCAGGTTTTTACATTAATATGTGTGTTTTTATGTTACTTTTATGCAGGTAGGGTTGTGAGTCCGAGTATGAAGGAAATAGGCCAATGTGGATCATAATGCACCTATTTTGGAGCAGATCTTGCTAAGGTTCAAACGCGAAGACATAGGTCAGGTGTGAGATGCTAGAGTGTGTGCCAACCTCCTCGTATTCGAGTGAGCACATTCATTTGGAGGGGCACAAAGGCAGTCACACTCGAACATTCTGATTTATGCATATAAGAACAAGAGATCCACCAACGTGCACATCATTGAAGAGGCAAGTGATTCACGACATAAACGTGTGCCCGTTAGCGTTACCCCAATGAAAGTATGAAATTCGGGAGTATTTCCGGCATAGACTGTAGCAAAACACTGTAGCAAGTACTGTAGCATCCCGGCCGAGAAATCAAAGAAACAGAGAATCCACACGGGCGTGTGGAAATTATCCACGCCTGTGTGGAAATTCCACAGGGGCGTGTGACATAATACACACCCGTGGAGTCGCCCGATTCCAGCCCTATTTAAAGCCAATTTTAGCACCGATTTTGGTATTCTTTTCTCCATCTTTTCCCCAACTTGTGAGAGGACTTCGGCTAGGATTTGGAGGGGTTTTTACCAAGGTTTTGGAGAAGTTCTATGGCTCCGACATTGTGATTCCATTAGGAAGAAGGTTGGTAGGGGAGCTTCGATCGAGGCGTATCCTATACCGGCCGAAGGAATCTTTGGACGACGAGTAGAGGACTCTCCACAAGACCATCGACACGACCATCGAGGGGGTTTCTTTATGGATTCATTGCTTTTACATTCGATTTTTTTTATTGTATTAAGCTCCATGGAGAGCTAAACCCCTAGTGGGTACTTGGATGATTGTGAACCCTAGGATGTATTCGTTTCATTGAATTTTTTTATTATGCTTTCAATAAATTGATGTTTATTGTGAGTTCCAATCTTGAATGCTTGATTGTTTGAACATTTCCCCTAGAGTGACACTAGGGTTGAGAGTTCTTGTTGGTAACCTTGTGAGTGAGTGACACACCACGAGCGTTAGACAAAGCTAGGTTGGAGAGGGTCGAGAGGGTGAGTCGAGAGGTACAGGAGCGTCACCTTTCCACTCCGGCATGATAGATTCTACCTCCGTTCCTTGAGTTCTTTGCGGCCATAATAGAGTGAGCGGTCTAAGGGATGAACCTCCGCTGGGGCCTAGTTGCTCGTGCAATGGAGTGAAGCGTTGAGAGGATCTTAGTACCTAGGGCTTAATTGTGTCTAGGGACCTTCCGCCTGGACCAAAGGATTAGGTCTACATTTAGGAAGAGATTTATCACTTGGAATCCCTAGAGTTCATTGCAACTCTATGCGAGTGCGAGGTGTTGAGATTGTTCGATTTCTCCTCCGGGACATGTATAGAGTTAGGCATAGTTGACCTTAGATTTGGGACTATGTATGTAAGGATTTCCACGACTCACCATTGCATTGATTAGGAAGCATAATAGAGAGTTCTTGCACTTGAAGCGATTATCCTAGGTGAAACATTATCCGAGTACCCCATCTTTATCGATTGCCTTACCCTCTTCTTACTTTTGCTCTTTCACTTGTTGATTTTATTGTTGAGAATTGAATCAATTTCACACTTATCACAATTAATATTCCACATATGTAAGAATCAAATTAAGTATTTTCACTCCCTCCTCCATGTGGATTCGACCCCGCTCACCCGGGATTATTACTTCGACAAGCCCGTGCACTTGCGGAATATAAGCAAGGGGAACTTGTCAAGAGGCTCGAGAATGCTATAGGAGTGGTCTGAGCTGAGGTTGCCAAGATTAGGGCTACGCAGGCTACTCAGTACACAGAGTTCATGGCGCGTTTCGATGTGTTACAGCAGATTTTAGAGCGAGACATCGCCTCATCATTTGTATTGTGGCCGAGGACTCCTCCGGGCCCCTCAGTTCCTCTAGCACCTCCATCCTCTGCCCTACCACTGGTAGACCCACTATGTGCTTCACCAACAGCTGCAGCAGCACCGGTGCCTGAGAGCGACACTGACAGTTGATTTTTCCTTCCTTTACTTTCTTGCATTTTATTGTATTTTTCCTGTTTTTAGACTTTTTCACTCAGAAAGGATTCTCCTTCTGAGTTTATTTTCATTTTGCACCATCGAATTGTATTCATTGCTTTATCTTTTATATACACTCGATTTATTTTGTCTTTATTGAGCTTCACTAAACCCCCTCGTGTATGCGTGCAGATGGTCTTGTCTTCTTGGTAATTGAGACTTAGTCATGGGCATGGCCAAGGTATTGAGGTACTTGGCCGTGTGAGCTTCACAACCCGTTGGAACCCTACTCCCAACGAACTAGCTTCATCCAACGTCACACTAGGAGTCAGGGGTGTATTGTTTTGATTGCTTCTCCCACATTTGCTTTTGAATGATTTATATTTTGAGTAAGCTTGAATGTGTACATTGGGGACAATGTACAACTTAAGTGTGCGGGGGAGTTTCATAGTGCACAAATCTTTTCTATTGTTCTTGATTGATATATGCTCACATAGCCAATGGCGGTTCATCTTAGTTGCAATGATTGTATTCTTGAGTTTAGGAGAATTTCTAACATTGAATGTTTTCATGCTCTAGTTCTTGCTTGAATTTCTAGGAAATTTTGCCCGATTTATACTTAGTGCACTACTCACTCTTTGAACTCTATTGGAAACTCATGTTCAATGTTAAAGGGACTAGTTATAGTTGTTTCTTGTGCAAAATTCTGAAAAAACAAGAAAAAAAAATGGAAAATGAAAAGAAAGAACAAAATAGTTTTATTGTTTATTTGTGCTTGTAGGGTGGAAAGAGCTACCATCTATGTAGTATGAAGCTACTCTCATAAGTCGGATATTAGCTATGCCCTAATGAGAGAAAGAGCTATCTCATAGGATGAGTGAAAGCTACCACTCTTGTATAAAGAGCTACCACCTCGAAAGTGTGAAAGCCACCTTAGCAACCTCTTTGGAAAGGGCTACCTTAGAGGATGTGTGAAGCTACTACCATATTTGAAATTGTTGTCACTTTTGAAGATAAATAAGTCAATTGTACTTAGAACTTTGAGGATTATACCTTGGGTTGTTTTTGAGTGAGTTCACACACGTACATGATTTCGGGTTTTGTTTCTTTTTGATTCAAGTTTTTTAAGCTAGAGCATTGATTATTCGTATTTAGTGTTGAAATTTCCCTTACTTGTAGAATGCTCTCTTTGTATACTTTGGTGAACCTAAGGCCAAGCACTTCCAATATCTTCTTCATTGATGCACATAATGTTTTTAATTTTTGCTTGAGGACAAGCAAAAGCTTAAGTGTGGGGGAGTTTGATAAGTGCTTGTGCGATACGAATGTGAAGCGTTCATTCCTTATGTTGAGCCTTACTTTTCTCGGGTTTTTACACGAATATGTATGTTTTTTATGTTACTTTTATGAAGGTAGGGTTGTGAGGCCGAGTATGAAGGAAATAGGCCAATATGGATCACAATGCACCGATTTTGGAGGAAATCTTGCTAAGGTTCAAACGCGAAGACATAGGTCGATGTGAGATGCTAGAGTGTGTGCCAACCTCCTCTTATTCGAGTTGGCACATCCATTTGGAGGGGCACAAATGTAGTCACACTCGGGCATTCCGACTTATTCACATAGAACAAGAGTTTCACCAATGTGTACACCATTGAAGAAGCAAGTGATCCACGACGTGAACGTGTGCCCATTTGCGTTACCCCGATGAAAGTATGGAATTGGGAAGCTATTCAGATCGAATACTGTAGCAGAGCACTGTAGCAATATTGTAGTATGTAATGTAGCAGCACTGTTCACAGCCGGCCGAGAAACCAGAGAAACAGAGAATCCACACGGGCATGTGGAAATTATCCATGCCCATGTGGAAATTCCGCATGGGCGTGTGGAGCATCCATGCCCGTGTAGTCGCCCGATTCCAACCCTATTTAAAGCCTATTCAGCCCCGATTTTTGTATTCTTTTCTCCATCTTTTCCCCTAACTTGCGAGAGCGCTTCGGCTAGGGTTTCGAGGGTTATTGGCCAAGGTTTTGGGGAAGTTCTATGGCTCCGACATCACGCGTCATTTGGAAGAAGGTTATTGGCAGATCTTTCGTCGGCACCGATCCGGCGAGGTGTATCCTAGGCCGGACAAAGGATCCCTTGCGACGAGTAGAGGACTCTCCACAAGACCATCGACATGACCATCGAGGGGGTTTCTTTATGGATTCATTGCTTTTGCATTCTATTTCTTTGATTATACTTAGCTCCATGGAGAGCTAAACCCCTAGTGGATACTCGGGTATTGTGAACCCTAGGATGTATTTATTTCTTTGAACCTCTTTATTATGCTTTCAATAAATTGATGTTTATTGTGAGTTCCAACCTTGAATGCTTAATTGTGTGAACATTTCCCCTAGAGTGACACTAGGGTTGAGAGTTCTTGTTGGTAAACTTGTGAGTGAGTGACACACCACGAGCGTTAGACAAAGCTAGGTTGGAGAGGGTTGAGAGGGTGAGTCGAGAGGTACAGGAGCGTCCCCTTTCCACTCCGGCGTGATAAATTCTACCTTAGGGATGAACTTCCGCTGGGGCTTAGTTACGTGTGCAAAGGAGTGAAGCATTGAGGTGATCTTAGTATCTAGGGCTCAATTGTGGTTAGGGACCTTCCACCTTGACCAAAGGGTTAGGCCTATATTAAGGAAGAGATTTATCACTTGGAATCCCTAGAGCTCATTGCAACTCTATGCAAGTGTGAGGTGTTGAGATTGTTCGATTTCTCCTCTGGGACATGTATAGAGTTAGGCATAGTTGACCTTAGATTTGGGACTATGTAATTAAGGATGTCCACGACTCACCATTTCATTGATTAGGAAGCATAATAGAGGGTTCTTGCACTTGAAACAATTATCCTAGGTGGAGCATTATCCAGGTACCCCATCTTTATCGATTGCCTTATCCCCTTCTTTACTTTTGCTCTCTTTCTTGTTGCTTTTATTGTTGAGAATTGAATCATTATCACACTCATTATCATTGATCTTTCACATAGCTAAGAATCAAGTTAAGTATTTTTATTCCCTACTCCCTGTGGATTCGATACCCGCTCACCCGGGATTATTACTTCGATAAACCCGTGCACTTGCGGGATATACGCAAGGGGACCTTGTCAGTTAACAACAAGAACTCTCAACCCTAGTGTCACTCTAGGGGAGTATTCATAGAATCATGTCTCCAAGATTGGAACTCACGATAAACATCAATTAATTGAGAGCATAATAAAGATATTCAATAAAACGAATACATCCTAGGGTTCACAAATACCCAAGTACCCACTAGGGGTTTAGCTCTCCATGGAGCTAGATACAATCAATGAAATCGAATGTAAAAACAGAGCATCCATAGAAAACCCCCTCATTAGTCATGGTGATGGTCTTGTGGAGAGTTCTCTACTCGTCGCAAGGGTCCCTTTGTCGGGCCTAGGCTACACCTCACCGGATCGGTGATGACAAAAGCTCTCACACTAACCATCTTCCAAATGATGCACGATGTCGGATCCGTAGAACCTCTCCAAATCCCTAGCCAATACCTCTCAAACCACCCTCTCTGAAGTTGGGGTAAAGATGGAGAAAATAATGCTGAAATCGGGGCTGAAATCGGCTTTTAAAGGGCTAGAATCGGGAATCCACACGCCCCTATGGGCACCCCTGTGGATTTTTCACACGGGCATGTGGAATTTCCACACGCCCGTGTGGATTCTTTGTTTTCCTGTTTTCTCTGCCGGATGTGAATAGTGCTGCTGTGGTATTTTTGCTATAGTGTTTTCTACAATACCCTGCTAGGGTACCTACTTGAAATACTCCTGAATCCGTACTTTAATCGAGGTAACGCAAATGGGCACACATTTACATCGTGGATTACCTTGCTTTTTAATAACAGAAATGTTGGTGGAGATCTTGTTCTATATGCACAGGTCGGAATGGTTGAATGTGACTGCACTTGTGCCCCTCCAAATATTTGTGCTAACTCGAATACAAGGAGGTTAGCACACATTCCTTCATCTAGAACCCGACCTATGTCTTCGCGTTTGAACCTTACTAAATTGGTGTATTATGACCCACATTGGCTTCTTTCTCTCATAATCAGCCTCACAACCCTACATGCATAAAAGTAACATAAATACACCCATATTAATGTTAAAACCCGAGAAAGTAATTCTCAACACAAGGAAAGAACACTTTGTATTCTTATCGCACAAGCACTTATCAAACACCCCCACACTTAAGCTTTCACTTGTCCTCAAGCAAAGATTAAAGTATTATGTGCATGGATGAAGGAAATATTGGAAGTGCTTGGCCTTAGGTTCACCAAAGCATACAAAGAGAGCATTCTACAAGTAAGGGAAATTTCCACACTAATTATGAAAAATCAATGTTCTAGCTAAAAACTTGAATAAAAAAGGACAGCAAACCCGAAATCGTGTAAGTGTGAGAACTCACTCAAAACAACCCAAAGTATACTCCTCACGTCTCTAAGTACAAGGGACTTATTTATCGACAAAAAGTAACAAAAATTTCAAAACTGGCAATGGCTTCACACATCCTCTAAGGTAGCCCTTTCCAAAGCGGCCACTAAGGTGGCTTTCACACTTTCGAAGTGGTAGCTCTTTCTACTTGAGTGGTAGCTTTCACTCATCCTATGAGATAGCCCTTTCTCTCGTTAGGGCATAACTAGCATCCGACTTATGAGAGTAGCTTCATACTTCATAGGTGGTAGTTATTTCCACCCAACAAGAAGAAATAAATAATAAAACTATTTTGTTCCTTCTTTTCATTTTTTCCATTTTTTTTCAGAATCAACACAAGAAACAACTACAATTAGTCCCTTATACATCAAACATTAGTTTCTAAAAGAGTTCAAAAAGTGAGTATGAAAACTAGAGCATGAAAACATTCAATGTTAAAAAAATCTCCTCAACTGAAGAATACAACCAATGCAACTATGGTGAACCGCCATTGGCTATATGAGCATGTATATCAATCAAAACTACTATGAAAGAGATGTGTGCACTATGAAACTCCCCCACACACTTAAGTTGTACGTTGTCCCCAATGTACACATGCAAGCTCATTCATATTGTAAATCAATTAAATTCAGATGTGGGAGATGCAATAAAAACAATACTCCCTTGACCCCTAGTGTTGTATTTGATGTAGCTAAGTCCTTGGGAATGTTGTTCCAACGGGTTGTGAAGCTCACACGGGCAAGTGCCGAAACACCTTGTCCGTGCCCATGACAAAGTCTCAATTCCCATAATGACAAGACCATCTACACGCATACACGAGGGGGTTCAGTGAAGCTCAATAAAAATAAAACAACTCGAGTATATAAAAGATGAAGCAATGAATATAACTTGAGACAATAAAATAAAAGATAATCTCAGAAAGAGAGTCCTTTCTAAGTCTACAAGTCCAACATAAAATGCGGAAGTAAAAGATGAGGAAAATAAAATCAAGTGTCGATGTCGTCCTCTGGTTCTGCTGCTGCTGGCGATAAAGTACATGGTAGGTCAACTGGTGCTGGAATAGGGGATGGAGGTGCCGGAGAAGCCGAGGGGACCTGAGGAGTCCTCTGCTGCAGGACAAATGACGAGCCGACGTCTCACTCTAAGATCTGTTATAATGTGTCAAAACATGCCATAAACTCTATATACTGTACGACCTTCCTAGCCCTAATATAGGCAATCTCTGCTCGGGCCTCTACTTCCTCTGTCTGTATCACCCTCACAGCTCTCTCGAGCCTGTCAAAATAATCATGGGCTCGAGATGGTGAAAACATGCACACGGGGGTTGGGTCCTTTGTCACCGGAAGCACCTCGGTCTCCATAGGTGCTGATTGAGGCTCGGGGGTAGGCTTGGAAGCCTCGGAATCATCACCCTCCTCCCGGCTATCTCTGGGACCGGTAGAACTAGAGCATAAACCCCCGTGCAAACCCTGCGAACTATGCCCATCAATCTCATCGTCTCCAGGCTCAGGGGCGCAGGTATACTCGTCTTCTCAGCCTTACAAATCATGCCCAAGAGACCCATACCCAGAACTAGTCTCGTAATGTAAGGTCCCGAGAAGATCGCTCCCAATCTAGCATAGTGGCCCTAATGTCGAATGTACTTAGCAATGATATGCACTAGATGGATCGGTATGCGCTGTATCATCGAATACAAGTATAGAAGCTCTTGCCGGCTCAGAACGCCAGTGCTATCACCACGGCCATTCACCGACTAGCTCATGATGGCATGTAGATATCGGTATGTAGGTCGGGAAAGGTACGTGGCCTTGGACACCCCAGGCTCATACTGTCAATGACCATATAATGCTCTGTAAGCTCTCTGTGGGGTTAGGGCTCCAGGATAATTTGTCAGTAACTGGGAGTACTCCTCAGTGTCTGTAAATACCTCCTTGTACAAGTGAGTGATACTCAGACTATAGTGATGTCCAAGTGCTCTGAACTGAACAGTGTCAAGGTCGCCGAATCTCGCATAGGATTTGTCGAATTCGAATGATAACAGAACCTCCAGTGTAAGCTCCCAGATGGCTGGATCCCTAATCGATAACAACTGCCTCCAACCACCCACCGACACGAGATCCTCAACCTCGTCTGTGCAAGGTTGTCAGACCCGTCTCGGGCAATGACCCGGTTAAGCCCAGGGGTCAGGTGTCAATGGGTTCGACCGGGTCGAACCGGGGTTGAACCGGGGTCAATAATTAAATATAAAAAATATTATAATAATTAATTATTAGCAAATATAATATTAAACTCATAATTATATTATAAAAACCTACTCAAATTTTATATTTAAATTGATAAATGACCTTATATACATTAGAGTTTTCTAATTATGTCATTTATTTTTACATTTTTTAAATATTTACAAATTTAATATATTAGTATATAATTATCGAACTTCTCTCGGTGTTATTTATTTATTTATTTATTGGTTGATTTTGTTAAAATAAATAAAAAATTAATTCACTAATTCTTATATCTCAATAGATTTTTTTTATTTTATTCTAAGTTTTCTTATATTTTTTATTTAATTAGAATACTTTAATTTTATATTTTTATAATAAAATTACACTCATTTATTATTTTATTTTCCTAATAAATTAAATTTTTAGAAAGTATTTACAAAACACATTAATATATTTTATTTTTAAATGTTAATTTTTGTTGGTATGTTTATGATATATATATATATATTGTAATTTTATTTATTGATTATAAATTATAAATTAATATTAATAAATATACACGATTTTGTGGTTTCTAATGAGAAAATAATAATAAATTATTAAATATTGTAAAAAAAAAATTAAACATTGTGACCCGATTGACCCGGCCGGGTCAACCGGTTCCCGGTTGAACCGGCCTGTTCACCGGGTTAACACCGGGTTTTTTAATACCCGGGTCAATGTGGTATACCCGGGCCGGCCACATGGCCGGTTCCCGGTTTTTCCGGTTGAACCGGGCGGGCCGGTCCGGGTCTGACAACTTTGTGTCTGTGAACTCATCTCCCTACTGTAAATCTCTCAGTATGCTCGTGTCTAAGAATCGAGTCTGTTGGAACCAAAGTCACGACAAATGCTCGAATCGAGCCTGGTTCTCAGGGATGGTGAATCTCATGCTCTCGGACTCAGGAGACGACTCTCGCGGTCACTTATCAGCTTGCTTCTTTGACCGAGGTACCATAATCTACAAAAATTGAAAGGGAATCGATCAAACAAGTTAATTAAACATAGCTGCAGAAATCCACATGGTCGTGGAATTTCCATCCGCTAGTGTGGATCCACGGGGCGTGAACAAATGCACGACCATGTCTCAACCTCCACAAATGCACCATTATAATGCTTCATCTTTGTTCTAAATATAAATAAACATTCTAATTGAAGAAATGAAGCATTATTAACTAGTTTCATCGATGAAAATCATGAATTTGCGAAGGAAATCAAAGATAGGGATCACCGTCGAGTTGAGATGAGAAACCTTTGAAAACGGACAGAAAACCAAGAAAAATCCTTCCAAATTGGCGATACGAGGTCGGGAAACAATATATGAGTGCTCTCAAACAAATGGAGGATATGAGGGTGAAGAGAAATGAATATCCTTTTAAAAGGACTCGCACCTCTTGGCATTCTGTACATGCTTATAGGCATGCGGAAATTACCCATGCCCATGCATCTCCACAGGAAAGCCTCACAGGGGCAAATGCATGACCCTGTGCACTCTCAGGAAAACACTCACTGCCTCTGAATGCAAATACACGGGCATGTGGGAAATACCCACGCCCGTGCTCCCGACCCATAAGGCCAAGCGCACGTCCTTGTGGCATCTCTAGACATCCAAGAAAATTTGGTAACTGTTCCGCACACCGGTGCAGAAATTTCGCACGGGCGTGGACATTCATACGACCAACTCACAGGGTCAAACGCTCATCCCTGTGTCTTCTCGGGATGGAGAGAGCTCATGTGCAGAGATTTGCATGAGCGTGCGGAAATTACCCACGCCCGTGCGATTTTCACAAGGTCGCCCACAGGGACGAGTCCACGCCCCTGTGTGCACTCGGGATAATCTGCTAATCTCTGTAGGAATTCACACGCCCGTGTTGAAATTACCCACGGGCGTGTAAAAATCGCATGGTTATTCACAGGGGCGAGTTCACGCCCCTGTGCCTTCTCTGGATGAGCTCGCAATGCAAATCGCACGGGCATGCAAAAATTTCACACGCCCGTGTGTTTTCTCTAGTTGCCTTAGAAAATTTTTGAACATGTTTACACACTCAAATCCTGCCCTAATATGCAAATTTTATCTGTAAAAAACATGAGAAATAGCTCAAATGACCCAACTTCACCAAATCCACGTGAAAACACACGATGACAATTCAAAACCCACAATAAAATCATAGCACAAGTATATAAAAATCAAGACACCCACACTCAACACTTTATTCATGCACACACTAAACTACTAAACTACGAAAACAGTAAACACTTAGGTTGCCTCCAAAGAAGCGCTTGTTTAATGTCACTTAGCTTTACGTACCTTGTCTTACCTCACGGGGGTTCATTGATAAAAGTTGCCCTCTTACCTATGGATTGGAAGCATGATGAGCAAAATCTCTTGAGGGTAGAGGGTGAATTATCGGGCTTGTGACCAGCTAACAATGGTCCATCCAACTTCTTCAGTTCACGCACGTCTCGAACAGCCTTGGAGCATTTCCGGTGGCGTCTCCTAGACCTTTTCATCTTCCGGAGCACCTTTTTCAAGATCCCCGGTGTAGATGGTACTTCATCCGTCAAACAAAGCATTCTTACTTCTTCATTATCCTTCTCTTGGTCGAACAGACCCTCATACGGGTTTGGATTGAACATTTCCTGTATGTATTCATTAACAATCTCATCAGTAGTGTCTAGAAAATACAAAGTATCATCAAAATCAAGAGAATGTCGCATGTCTTCAACAAGGCGGTATATGAGCTTGTCATCTCCAACTCTCAAAGTTAGCTCTCCTCCGTCCATGTCAATCAAAGCCTCGGAAGTCCGTGAGAACGGCCTCCCAAGTATCATGGGTACATCCTCATCCTCATCGACGTCTAGCACTACAAAGTCTACATGAAATATATACTTGTCCACCTTGACAAGCACATCCTCGATGATACCCCTCGGATGTCACACCGTTTGGTCCACCAATTGCAAAATCATCCGAGTGGTTCTAGGCTCGCCCAAGCCTAACTTTTGAAAGAAGGTGTATGGCATGATGTTGATACTGCCCCCTGAGGCCGTCAATGCCATTTTTTCACCGAGATTGCCAATATTACACGGAATAAGGAAGCTTCCCGAGTCTTTCTTCTTGTTCAGCATGTTCTTTTGCAAAACCGTCGAGCAAGATGCATCTAAAATCACTGAAGCACTCTCCTCTAACTTCCTCTTGTTTGTCAACAAGTCTTTCAAGAATTTTGCATACTTAGGCATTTGGACCAATGCCTCAACAAAAGGAATATTGATGTGGAGTTGTTTGAACAAACTCAGGAACTTCTTGTACTGTTCACATCCCCTTGGTCATTCTTCAATCTAGATGGATAAGGAATTCTTGGCTTGAAAGGTGGGGATGCCACCTCCTTCTCTTTTCTTGCTCCCTTCTCAACCTCTATAACCTCGGGTGTGTGTTCATTGGGCTCCTAACTTGTTAGCTTACCCTCAACCTCACGACTACTTCTCAAAGTGATCACCTTCTGATAAGTGCTTGTGCGATATGAATGCGAAGCATTCATTCCTTATGTTGAGCATTACTTTTCTCAGGTTTTTACACTAAAATGTGTGCAGGTAGGGTTGTGAGGCCAAGTATGAAGGAAAGAAGCCAATGTGGATTACAATGCACCAATTTTGGAGGAAATCTTGCTAAGGTTCAAACGCGAAGACATAGGTCAATGTGAGATGCTACAGTGTGTGCCAACCTCCTCGCATTCGAGTTGGCACATCCATTTGGAGGGGCACAAAGGCAATCACACTCGAGCATTCCGACTTATGCACATAAAACAAGAGCTCCACCAACTTACCTATCATTGACGAAGCAAATGATCCACGGCATAAACGTGTGCCCGTTTATGTTACCTCGATGAAAAGTGGATCCGGGAGTATTTTTGGCAGAGCTGTAGAAGGTTACTGTAGCAAAACACTGTAGTGGCAAAGGTTTCTCCATCTTTTCCCCAACTTGAGAGAAGGCTTCGGCTAGGGTTTTGAGGGGTAGTGGCCAAGGTTTTGGAGAGGTTCTATGGCTCCGACATGGTCATTCCTTAGGAAGAAGGTTGGTAGGGGAGCTTCCATCGAGACGTATCCTATACCGGACGAGGGAATCCTTGGACGACGAGTAGAGGACTTTCCACAAGACCATCGACACGACTATCGAGGGTGTTTCTTTATGGATTCATTGCTTTTACATTCTATTTCTTTGATTGTACTTAGCTCTATGGAGAGCTAAACCCCTAGTGGGTACTCGGGTATTGTGAGCCCTAGCATGTATTTGTTTCTTTGAACCTCTTTATTATGCTTTCAATAAATTGATGTTTATTGTGAGTTCCAACCTTGAATGCTTGATTGTATGAACATTTCCCCTAGAGTGACACTAAGGTTGAGAGTTCTTGTTGGTAACCTTGTGAGTGAGTGACACACCACGAGCGTTAGACAAAGCTAGGTTGGAGAGGGTTGAGAGGGTGAGTAAAGAGGTGATCGCTTCCCCGCAAGTGTACGAGATCGCCAAGTAATACCTCGTGCAAAGACACGAGGATCGTATTCCACGGGGCTAAGGATCTCCTATTACTCCTTCTCGAGCTATTATCTAGCCCTAAGATCTTAAGTGATGGATTTACTCTACTAAATACAAATAAAAACTAAACACAAGATTTGCTAGCAAATTAGAGAGAACAAGCAATAAGCAAGCAAGAGAATCAATGAAGTGCAAAAGGCCTATGGATGTGGATCCCCTTGAGGGGTTTATCATGCAACATGGATGATGATTTAAAGATGCAAGGGTAAATTGGACCATGAGATTCCAAGATTAGAACAACCCCAATTTCTCGGCGATTGAACCCTAATCCCATACGAACATAGATAGGAATTTCTTCCAAATCTACATTCCTACGATTGCATTAAGTACAAGGAAATCTCGCTTAGGAATAAACCTACTCTTCTTCGGATTAAACCTACATGGAGGGCTACCAAACACCCAATTTCTCGGCGTGATGATACAAGTATCCCCTTCTAATCCATTCATGACCTAATACATGCGAGCAAGTCACATCTACATGCATCATTCATAAAAGAGCTACGGATTTCTCCTTAATGTAGCACTTAGCATGAAAACAATGGATTAGATCTCAAAATATACCCAAGCATAGAATTAACAAGTAATCATCCAAAATACATGATAAAAACCCCCCAAGGTTCACCAACACCCGGTGGCCTTGGGGGTCTAGTGTGTCATCATCTCATAACAAAGCATACAATCAAGCAAAACATGAAACAAAGACATAGTATGACACTCCCTAGATGAAATGGTGAAGGATGAGGCGAGAATATGCCAAATGACGCTTCCCCCGCCAAAGGAATGCCGAATGACGCTTCCTCCAGCCGCGGTTCTCCTTCCTTCAAGTCGTGATCGATCACCCCTTTGAATGATGTTGCCCTCTTGCCTTGAGAACCTTGGACCTTGGGCTTGAATGATCTTCTAGCTTTCTTGCCCTTCTTCTCCTCCCCAAGGTCGCCCAAAATCTCCCAAATGATCTCCCCAAAAGTCGGCCAACAAAAAAAGTCCTTTAATCAGCCCTAAAAGTGAGTATATATACCCCCGAGGCATACGGGCCGTGATAGGGGTCGTATGGGGGTCGTATAGCACTCAGAAACCCCTAGATTCGCGTTCCATACGGGTGCATACGGCCTCCATACAGCCCCTCGTGATACTGGGTAGTATGGAAATCGGACGTAACACCAAATCAATCCGTCTGCATACATGCATACGGCCCCCATACTGGGTAGTATGGGGGTAGTATGAAATTCCTGTTTTCTTCTCTTTTGCCAAAATGATATCTTCTTGTTCTCCATGGCTTCCATATGCCCTACAAAGCAAATAATAGACGATGAAGCGTAAACGGGCATCAAACCTCACAAAAATACATGCAAAGTGCATACGATACATATATGAAAACACCTACATTTAGACACTTATCAAACATCCCCACACTTAAGCGCTGCTTGTCCCCAAGCAAACAACTCATGAAAAACAAAGAGACCCGAGAAGTGGCTAAATGCAATACCTCTGTCTCAAGCAAATATAAGATTCCAAAAAGCAAAGGATAATGAAACATAGATGTTGAGTTATAGTCATTAAAGCATAATAAAAAAATATCCTGCCTCACCCCCTAATATGTATGTGCGTGTAAGTGAATCCTTTATCTCATTTTGCCCCGATCCGGTCTAGCTCAAGGACTTCAATCAAGATGCACTCTAGATGCTAATCACTCCACATACAAAGAATACTAAGTCTTAAACTACTAAGTGCTACTTCAATGGCCAAGTAAGATACTTCTAATTCTATAGCTTGAAACTAAATCCTTTTTCTTTTTCAAAACCTTTGGTAGGTACTCAAAAAGATCACTAGGGTTTTTTTATTGTCAACTCAATATTCAACATTTATCGAGTCCGACTAACGTAGACTGCATCAAAAATCATTTTAAAAATCTTTCTAGAGGATGCACATGCTCGGTTAGGCACAAGAGCCACCCAACTACTCGATTACAGTCTACATAGACGCATTCATGCTTCATTAGCGAGGAATACTGACATAGACTCATTTTTTTTTTTTTCACTTTCACTCTCACCCAAGATCACATCTTCGAGTACACTACATGCCACAAAAACTCGGATTAGCTCAACAAGACTTAGAAGTTCTTAAGAAAACATTGAAGGATAGAACTTAGTGTTCTAAGGCCAAGTACTCAAAGTAGTGTGTTAAGCATACAAGAGAGTTAGAGTAGTCACATTGGCTATTTCCAGGGCATCGACAAAAAATTCAGTGCACAAGACAATACTATGGGGTGAAACATAATTCAATAAAGCATAAAAACAAGTAACTCACATCCATCATTAGTCCAAGCTAAAAGAATCTTACAAGAATGAATAAAGCCATCATTGGTAACACTAGCATGTAAACAATGTTCCTAAAACATGAAATGCACCCATCCCCACACTTAGTGTTGTACATTGCCCTCAATGTACACTAATCATGAAAAACATGCAAGATGGAGCAATGAAAATAATTGAGGAGGGTGAAAAACAAAACTTCCCCGGTTTATCTTGTGTTCGTCGTGAGGTATGACTCGACAAAAGGTGTGGTGAGCAACACATGTCTCGTCTGACCTCCATTAAAAACTAGGAAAGCTCACCAAATTCCCTCAATGCCCTGCAAGGCAAAAAGGGGACATCATCATTCCATGAAAATTCACAAATACAATCACAAGGGAGAGACTAGGGAAAAGTCAACAAAATACATAGATGAAAACAAAATAAAGTTCAACACCAAGAGTTGGGAGGAAGAGATCCATGCCAACTCAACAAAACACAAACATAATACACAACAAAATAAAGTAAAGTAGATAAAAAGTATCCATGCTCAAACGAGCCGCTACTCATCACAATCCGGTGCTGGTGGTGGTGGCATGGTGGCAGAAGGAGTATGCGAGGCAGAACCATAGTATGAGGTAATGAAACGGTGAAAATCTGCCTCGAGTCGACGCTGTCCCTCAAGGACCTGGTGAAGCTGGTCACGGATCTCGCACGCTCCCCGACGCACGCCCCGACTCTCCCTCAATCCCCTCGCCTCATGTCGAAGTCATGTAATGAAGTAGTACCGGGGGTAGGAACAGGCGCGGCCTCAGGCTCGACTCGTGCTCGCCTGGCCGGCCGATCGACTCACCAGGCTGGCTGGTCGTGGGGGCCTCGCCCTCATGCGCTCAAAGAACCACCAAGTCAATCGCCTCGTATGTGTGCCTTCCCGAGGGTGCCGTAACTCCTACAACAGTCATACCTGCTGCCTCGCTCAAAATGCACTCCATGCCACGGATCAATCTGGTCACATAGGGCCCAATAAAGATAGCTCCCAATCGAGTATACGAGCCCCTGTGAAGGAATGCATCAGCGACAATGTAGCCAAGGTGAGTAGGGTGCCTCTCAAAGATGCCATACATCGTAAAGATATCGGATTGGGTGACCACCCCCTTGCTATCGGTCCGGCCCCAAAGAGAACGGGCAATCAAGGCATGAATAAATCTATGTGCCGGGTCGATCATGTGTGAGGCCTTTCGGGTCGTATCTTCACCCGCCAAAGTTGCCCAATAGTTGCTCCTACCCACCTCACTCGGGAAATCAAGCTTAAGACGTTTGCCGGGCATGGATTTGATAAAATCATCATCATATATCCCCAAGTACTTGGCAAAAGTCCAAATGATGCATAGTGCGCTTCCTTCCAAAAGCTTGAAAACGGATGGTGACAAGTTTTCGATTCCAGACGGATTGTCCATCTTGTCGCGCCTCAAATGTACTCAAGACCTCCAAGGTTAATTGACGGAAGGTTGGCTCGTTAATGGCAAAGAGTTTATCCCAACAATTGTGTGAGAGCCAATCCCGTACTTGACTTGCAAAACCAAGGTTGTCCACAAGTTCCCAATCAAGATAGCACAAAGTCCCGAATGGTTTTGTCTTCAATCTATCATATCTCTCTCGATGGTGGGACAATTTGAAGACGGGTTCATCGGGTGTAGGGGATGGCTCGGTAGTTCTTGGGCGCTTGGAGGCGAGCCTTTTAGTGTTAGGCATCCCTACAATGAAGAAAAACTTTGATCAAGCTCAAAGGGAGACAAGATAACTCATAATAACATGGTAGAGATAGAGGAGACTAATGAAAAATTGGGTTTTTGGGACCATACGGCCGTATTGGGGCCGTATGGTCACTATTCACACGGCAAGAGTCTCCCCTATAATCATGGAATCGAAAAATTTATACATAAATTTGAATGAAAATTCATTCACAACATTCACATCATCTAAACCAAGCAAATTGCTAAAGAAATTCCATGCAAAAGTCTCAAGAATGCCCAAAAAATGGAAAGAATAAAACTAGGGCATTGAAAAAGCATACCGACGAAACCTTGAGAAAACAAGCTTTAAACTCGGGTAAGATCACTAGATCGAAGTCTCCAATGGATCGGAAGAAGTTTTTGGAAGAAAAATGAAGAGATTTGGCCAAGAATCGAGAGAGAAAGGAGAGAAAATTTCGGTGGAGTTGAAGAGAAATGAGAGGTGGAAGAGAGAGAGAGAGAATGAGAGGCCTTAAAGGGGGTAGCCCCGCCACCATACGGCCCCCATCATCGGGCCGTATGGGGGCCGTCCCGAGTGAGCAGTCCCCTCGGCCGAGATATCCAAACCGACTTGACGGCCCCCATACGGGGCCGTATGGGGGCCGTCTAAGTGAGCACAGAGCCATCCGGATCGGCTCTGTGGTCAGCTTAGACGGCCTCCATACTACCCAGTATGGCCGTAAACCTTTAAAGGCCAATCAAATCCATGAAAACCTGCCTCAAATGATGTAAAAATGAAAAAGAAAGCTTGACGACTTCTCCAAAAACGACTAAAATGAATAAAACGACGATCTAGCACATAAATTAACACCTACACATGTGTGTCTCAAGAGGTTGCACAAATATACCACAATAAAAATGATGAGAGCAATGTGCCAAGTGTATGAGCATGAACTTATTCAAAAACAAACAAGTCTAAGAAATACGAAAAATTGAAATGAACTAAGAACTAAAAAAATACGGAAAAATGCAAACAAATGCCTCGAATGCTTGGGTTGCCTCCCCAAGAAGCGCTTATTTAACGTCACGAGCCCCGGACGTACCTTTGTTCCTTACCTCATGGGGGTTCAAACAATTTGAAGCCACCCCGGTTTCCCTTTGTAGTGTTGTTTCTTCCCGGTAAATTGAATGACAACATTGAAAATACCTCGAATTGTTCATGAGTGGAGAGGGGTGAAAAATTTACCTTTCCTCCATGAGATGTGGGAGGATGAAGCTTGTTACCTTTCTTTTTTCTCCCATGGATCTCCCTCCACATTCTCTTCATAAATGATTCTTTTTTTGTCTTTTTTTCTTTAGCATTAGTACAGGATACCCTCTCTTTTGGTGGCTTCAAATTATGAATTGGAGGATGACGATGAGGTTCTTCTTCTTCTTCGTTCTCCAACTCCCCCAAATATTCATCCAAAGAATTTAAAGAGAGCACCTCCCGCACACAATCGAAATCAATCTATCGGTTTCATCAACGAAAATAAAGTGTGTCATCATGATCTAAAAGAATGTTTCATGGCAGTCGGCAAAGTGTACACCACTTCCTCTTCTCTCGACTCTTAACGTCAACTTCCCTCCTTTCAAGTCAATTAAGGCACCCGAGGTGCTAAGGAATGGTCGGCCAAGAATCAGTGGTATCTCCACATCTTCATCTATGTCCATGATGACAAAGTCCACCGGAAAAACAAATTTATCCACTCGCACAATCACATCTTTGACAATCCCACGAGGTTTTCTTGTTGATCGATCTGCCAACTGTAAGGTCATCCTCGTGGGCCTTAATTCATCCAAGCCAAGTTTCAAATACATGGTGTAGGGCATGACGTTTATGCTAGCCCCCGAGTACGCTAGAGCATTTTCTTGGATTCCACCTTCAAGCAAGCACGGGATAATGAAGCTTCCCGGATCTTTCAACTTTTGTGGGAGCTTCTTTTCGAGAATGGCCGAGCAATTCCCCGTAAGTGCAACTGTGCCCTCTTGCTCCAACTTTCTCTTGTTCGTGAGGAGCTCTTTTAAAAACTTGGCATATTTTGGCATTTGGGTCAACGCTTCAACTATCGGGATGTTCAAATGGAGTTGTTTGAAGATGCTCATGAATTTTCTGAAGTGAACATCCTCCTTCTCATGCTTCAATCTGGTTGGATAAGGGATTGGAGGCTTATACTCGGATGATTTTGTTGGTCCTTGTTGTTGGAACTTGTCATTTATGCCTAGATTTTTGTCTACACTATTTTCTTTAACTAGCTTGGGGTCTTCCCCAGAGGCTACCCCACATTTCTTGACACTTGGGTCAACTTTGACCCTTGTCTCCACTTGCTTCCCGCTTCTAAGAGCAATGGCCTTCAAGTGCTCCCTTGGATTTTCTTCCGTGTTACTCGGAAGACACCCTAGGGGACGTTCAGAATTTACCTTCGTGAGTTCCCCTACTCGATACTCAAGTGACTTCACCGAAGCTTGGAGGTTTCTCAAAATAGAACCTATCTCACTAAACTGTTCGGCGTGCTGAGTGAGTTGAGCATTCACCTTGCCGAATTGTGCATCCATGTTCGATCTCTCCTCCGAGACATGTATAGAGTCAGGCATAGTTGACCTTAGATTTGGGACTATGTAATTAAGGATGTCCACGACTCACCATTGCATTGATTAGGAAGCATAATAGAGGGTTCTTGCACTTGAAACAATTATCCTAGGTGGAGCATTATCCGGGTACCCCATCTTTATTGATTGCCTTACCCCCTTCTTTACTTTTGCTCTCTCACTTGTTGCTTTTACTGTTGAGAATTGAATCATTGTCACACTCATTATCATTGATCTTTTACATAGCTAAGAATCAAATTAAGTATTTTTTTATTCCCTACTCCCTGTGGATTCGATACCAGCTCACCCGGGATTATTACTTCGACAAACCCGTGCACTTGCGGGATATACACAAGGGGACCTTGTTACCTTCACATGCTCTCTAGGGTTGGTCTCAGTATTACTCGACAAGCTTCATTGTGGCCTTTCCGATAAGGACTTCACAATTTGCCCTACTTGATTTTCAAGATTACGCAAAGAGGCGGTGTGGTTGCAAAGTGTAGCCTCAATTGATTGGAACCTTGTATCAGATGATTGCACAAACCTAGTTAAGGCCTTCTCCAAATCATTCATTCGGGTCTCTAAACATGAAACTCGGTCTCCATGTTTTGGGCTTGCTGTGGATGTTTTAAACCCGCTGGCCCCATGGCCTTTTGTGGACCTTGGTTGCTCCATGAGAAATTGGGATGACTCTTCCAACCCGGATTGTAGATGTTGCTGTATGGATTTCCTTGATTCCTCATGCCATTACCCACAAAATTGACATTCTCAACCGAAGATGCATCACCAATAGAGATCGGCCAATCGGAGGGAGCATGCCCTCCACTACACCCGGTGCAAGTAGTCACGGCTGCCACTCTATTCGAAGTTAGGAGATCTAACTTCTTACTCAATGATTTCACTTGAGCCACCAACGAAGTCACTGCATCTATCCCATGAAGGCCGCCTACCTTTTTCTTCTCCATAGCATTCCATTGGTAGTTGTTTAACCCCATTTCTTCAATCTGTAAAAGGTCTGAATAATCATCCACTCTGGGAATCCATGTTGCGGGTACTTTCTCAGGAGCTCCTTAAACCTTTCCCACATATCAAAGAGAGACTCCAATACGAAGTGTACAAAGGACAAGATCTAATTCCTAGGCTTTGCAGATTTTCCAGGAGGGAAATATAGAGCAAGAAAAGCTTCTACCATCTCCTCCCATGAAGTAATCGAGGCTCTAGGTAATGAGTGTAGCTACTGCTTCGCTCTGCCCTTCAAGGAAAATGGGAAGACCCTCAACTTGATGGCATCATCCATCACCCCGTTTATCTTCAGCAAATCACACACCTTGAGAAAGTTCTCCATATGACTGTTTGGATCCTCATCGGCTAAACCATTGAACTGTGCGGATTGCTGCAACATATGGATGAATGCTGGCTTCAGCTCAAAGTTCAGGGCCATAATTGGGGGACGCACAATGTTCGATTGTGTCCCCAATACTGAAGGTCTGGCATAATCGGATAATGTCCGCTGCTACTCATTTTGTTCTGCTATGTTTTCAGATTCTTCTACGTCCAAATCAAATAGATTAGACTATTGTTGCACAGGTTATTTTCCTTTTCTTCTAAGTGTACGTTCAAGCTGAGGATCACCTTCAATCAATATCGAAGGGTTCCCTCGGGTCATAACCAGGAGCAGTACCAAAAGAAAGAAAACAAAAATCAGAACAATGATAGAAAAGAAGATATGAAATATAATGAATGAATAGCTAAGAAAACAAAGTGCAAAGTATATCTAAACGCCTACTCCCCGGCAGCGTGCCGAAAACATGACACGCCCGTATATGCATGTAAACAGCAAGTGCACGTGTGTCGAAGTAATAATCCTAGATGAGTAGGTATCGTATTTACAGGGTGTAGGGTATAAAGACACTTAAGTTGTTTCTTAACTAATGTGAAAGATGAATAGTGATAAGTGTGACAAAATATGAAATAACGGAAATAAAAACAACAAGATAGAGGGCACAAGTAAAGAAGAATGTAAGACAATCTATAAAGATGGGGTGCCCGGATATTGATCTGCCTATGGCAATCGTTTCAAGTACAAGAACCCTTTATTATACTTCCTAATTGATGCAACGATGAGTTGTGGAAATCCTTAATTACATGATCCTAAATCTAAGGTCAACCATGCCTAACTCTATACATGTTGCGGAGGAGAGATTGAACAACATCTCAACCTCGCACTCGCATAGAATTGCAATGAGCTCTAGGGATTCCAAGTGATAAACTCTATTCCTATGTATAGGCCTAACCCTTTGGTCCTGGTGGAAGATCCCTAGCCACAATTAAGACCTAGGTGCTAAAATCACTTCAACACTTCACTATGTTGCACTCGTAACTAAGCCCCAGCAGAAGGTTATCCCTTAGCCCATTCACTCTACTATCGCCGCAAAGAACTCTTGGAATGTGGAGGTAGGATAGATCACACCAGAGGGGAAAGGGGACACTCCACTACCTCTCGACGCACCCTCTCAACCCTTTCCAATCTGGCTTTCTCTAACTATCATGGTGTGTCACTCAATCACAAGAGTTACCAACAAGAACTCTCAACCCTAGTGTCACTCTAGGGGAGTATTCATACAATCAAGTCTCCAAGATTAGAACTCATAATAAACATCAATTAATTGAAAGCAGAATAAAGAGATTCCATGAAACGAATACATCCTAGGGTTCACAAATACCCAAGTACCCACTAAGGGTTTAGATCTCTATGGAGCTAGATACAATCAATGAAATCGAATGTAAAAACAAAGCATCCATTGAAAATTCCCTCGTTAGTCGTGGTAATTGTCTTGTGGAGAGTTCTCTACTCGTCGTAAGGGTCCCTTTGTTGGGCCTAGGATACACCTCGCCGGATCGGTGCCGATGAAAGCTCTCTCACTAACCTTCTTCCAAATGGTGCCGATGTCGGAGCTGTAGAACCTGTCCAAAGACCTAGCCAATACCTCTCAAACCCTAGCCGCCACCCTCTCTCAAGTTAGGGAAAAGATGGAGAAAAGAATTCTGAAACCGGTGTTGAAATCGGCAATTAAAGGGTTAGAATCAGGAATCCACACGCCCATGAGGGTGCCCCTATGCATTTTTCACATGGGCGTGTGGAATTTCCACACTCCCGTGTGGATTCTCTGTTTTGCTATTTTCTCCACGGATGTAAACAGTGTTGCTGCAGTATTTTTTCTACAATATTTTCTACAATACCCTGCTACACTACCAGCCTGAAATACTTCTGAATCTATACTTTCAGCGAGGTAACACAAACGGGCACACATTTATGTCGTGGATCGCCTTGCTTCTTTAATAACAGACATGTTCGTGGAAATCTTGTTCTATATGCACAAGTCAGAATCCTTGATGTGATTGCCCGTGTACCCCTCCAAATAGTTGTGCTAACTCAAGTACGAGGAGATTGGCAAACATTCTTACATCTGGAACCCGACCTATGTCTTCGTGTTTGAACCTTAGCAAGATTTCCTCTAAATTAGTGCATTACGACCCACATTGGCTTTTTTCTCTCATAATCGGCCTCACAACCCTACCTGAATAAAAGTAACATAAATATACCCATATTAGCGTTAAAACTAGAGAAAAGTAATGCTCAATACAAGGAAAGAACACTTCGTATTCTTATCGCACAAGCACTTATAAGCAATAGCACAGGCGTACGGAAAATACCTACGCCCGTGCGCCCGACCTACAGGGGCAGCCGCACGCCCCTCTGGCTTCTCTGTCCAACCGAGAAGAATCACTAAGTGTTTCGCACACCCATGCGGAAATTCTGCACGGGCATGGACATTCACAGGCCCAACTCACAGGGGCAGCCACATACCCCTGTGTCTTCTCGGGATGGAGGTAGCTCATCAACAGAGATCCGTACAGGTGTGCGGAAGATCCACGCCCATGTGTGCTCTCGGGATGATTTGCTAAGTCTCTGCAGGAAGGCGCACGCTCGTATGAAAATTACCCACGGGCGTGGACCATCACAAGGTCACTCACAAGGGCATGTCCACGCCCCTGTACCATCTATGGATGAGACCTAAACAAAAATGCATGCTCGTGCGGTAATTCCACACTACGGTGTGTTTTCTCTGGACACTTAGAGAATTTTGTAAGCACTGTAGAAAATTTCATAACATAGCTATGCACATAGAGCTTGCTTTACAAGACAAATTTAACCAGAGAAAACATGAAATTGTAAGCTCAAACGACCTAAACTTCGCCAAATCCACATCAAAACACATGATGACATTAAAAACCCACAATAAAACACAACAAAAGCATCTAAAAATCAAGACACCAACACTCGACACTTTATTCGCATACAAAAACTAAAATATTGACTAAGAAAACAGTAACCACTTGGGTTGCCTCTCAAGAAGCTCTTGTTTTACGTCACTAAGCTTGGCGTACCTTGTTTTACCTCACGGGGGCTCATAGATGAATGTTGCCTTCATACCCATGGCTTGAAAGCATGATGAGAAAAGTCTCTTGCAAGTAGAGGGAGATTTATCGGGCTTAGGACCACCTAGCAATAGTTCATCGAACTTGTTCGATTCATGCACATTTCCAACAGCCTTGTGATAAGTGTCTAAATGTACATATTTGAGTGTATGTATTTGTTACTTCTAGCATGTATTTTCATTAGAATTAATGCGTGTTTTGTGCTTAATCATGTGTTATTTGCTTTACAGGGCACGGCAACACCATGGGTGACACGAGGATATGATTCGGGTGAAAAAGAGAAGAAAACCAGGGCGCGGTACTGTAGGGGTATTCACTATAGCAAGATTAATGTAGATGTCACTGTAGCACCTGGAGAGTTTCAAGTCAGGATTTGGATCATGGCATACGGCCTCAATGCTGCCCGATATAGAGCCCGGGATGATCACTGTAGCTATAATAGAAGATATTTACTTGATGGAGTTTGCCTACCCCCAATAGTGTCAATGTTGAGCTCCATAGCGAGTGGTATAGCACTCAGGATGGAGGCCAGAGGGAGTGGTATAACACTTGGTATAGCACTCATGATGGGGGCCATAGGGAGTGGTATAGCAATCAGAATGGAGGCCATCAAGGGGGTATGATGAGTGATATATAAAGGGATTTTTGGAGAAAGATTGCGGACTTTCTGGCTGGACTTCTTGGAGACTCTAGGGCAGACTTTTGAAGTTTTTTTTGGCAGCCATCACTTGGAGGAAGGGGAGAAATGAAGACGCCATTCTTTGGGGGAGTTTGGCTTGAGGCTTGGGATGATCAAGAGCTTGAACTTAAAGGGGAAACCTCATCATCAAAGGAGGAGAAGCATTCGACATCTCTAGGGCTAGAAGAAGCATCATTTGGCTGGCATTCTCTCTCCTCTTCATCATTCGGACTAGGGAGTGTCATTTATGCATTTACTTCTTGCTTTTGTTGTGTTTGAGATACTTATTTGTATGATGGCACACTAGACCCCCAAGGCCGCCGGATGTAGGTGAACCTTGGGGGGTTCATCTTGTATTTTGGATGCTACATTTATATATGATATGCATTGGTGTGATTTATGATTTGGCTCATTGTGTTTCATGCCTAGAACTGTTATGTGGAGAAATCCTTAGTTCTTGTTTGAGTTGTACATGTAGACGTGACCTATTGGCGTGTACTAGATCGTTAATGAGCTAATAGGGATATTTGTTGACCAACATGCCGAGAAATTGGGTGTAGGTAGCCCCTCCGAACCATCAGGATAAACTTAGGCTAAGTGTGTCCTTGTTGCGTGATCTCCATTCACTTAATGCAATCGTAGAAATATGACTAAGGAGAGATCCTTGTCATCATTTGTACGGGATTAGGGTTTAGCCGCCGAGAAATTGGGGTTGAACTATTGTTGAGGTCCGTCGGTCTAAATCACCCGTGCCATGTATTTTCATGCATCCTTATATCTTGATGACCCCTCTTGGGAATCCTCATCCCTAGGCCTATTCTTATCATCATTGCTCTTGTGATTTTCTTGCTTGACTTGGAGTTGTTACGCTTGTGTTTTATTTACAATCTTGCTTGTATTAGATTAGTATACCATGCTTGAATTGTAAGGTTAGAAAGTGAGTGATGGAGGAGTAGTAGGAGCTCCTTAACCCCGTGGAATACGATCCTTGGGCTTTTGCTCAAGGTATTACTTGGCGACCCCGTACACTTGTGGGTAATCAATCAAGTTTTTGGCGCTGTTGCCGGGGACATTAAGGACTTCTAGGAAACTTCTAGCTTATTGCTCTAACCATTTTTTCTTTTCTTTTATTTCTTCCTTTCATTTGTCTTATTTTTTCTTGACCTTAAATTTCTTTATCTTTCTTGACTTTGCAAGGTACTGTGCATGACACGTGCAAATCAATCAAATTTAGTTGCACAAGACAGTGAAATTGAGAGAGGTTCATTATGGCAGATTTGGGCTTTACACAAGGGCATGAGCAGGCTATGGTTGATATCTGGAATGATTGGATACCACCTATACATCATTTATGCCACATACAGGACAGTACAATATGTAGATTCAAACCATAGGAAGGCTCCATTACAGTAGCTGAAGACAATATTTGGAAAGTCATGCTTATAGACTTCATGAATTATGGAAGAATTCTAATGAAAGAAGAAGTCAGTATTCCTACTGATCTAACTATACTGGACATAGCAAAACTGCAAGCATATCAGTCAATTCTGGTACACGAACCTAGCAGAGATCAGGGGGAAAACACTAAGGATATTGTGCAACCTATGTATGGTATCAATGAGAGTTCCGATGAAAGCTCAGTATTTGCAGAAGAAGATGAACTAGAACATAGTGATGTACTGCTGAATAAAAATCTGCGACCATCAACTGAGGAAGCACCTGAACTAGAATTGAAAAAGTTGCCTGAGCACCTCGAATATGAATTTCTTGGGGAAGGAACTCAGCTTCCTGTCATCATTGCTTCAAACCTTACGGTTGAACAAAAGCGAGATTTGGTGAATGTCTTAAAAAAACACAAGAATGCAATTGTTTGGAAGATAGCTGACATTAAGGGGATAAGTCCCTCGTTTTGCACTCACAAAATTTTGATGGAGGATGATCATAAACCGTCAGCTCTACCACAAAGAAGACTGAATCCAAACATGAAGGAGGTAGTAAAGGCTAAAGTCATCAAACTTCTTGATGCAGGCATTATCTATCCAATTTCTGACAGTGAGTGGGTGAGCCCAGAGCAAGTAGTACCTAAAAAGGGGGGAATGACTGTGATTACTAATGAAAAGAATGAGTTAATACCTACTCGAACAATCACAGGGTGGCGTGTCTGCATTGACTACAGGAAATTGAATGATGCTACCCGAAAGGATCATTTCCCGCTACCATTTATCAATCAGATGCTTGAGAGGCTTGCTGGGCATTCATACTACTGCTTTCTTGATGGCTTTTCAGGGTATTTCCAGACTCCCATTGCGCCAGAAGATCGAGAAAAAACCACATTCACATGCCCTTATGGAACATTTGCGTACCGCCGCATGCCTTTCGGCCTTTGTAATGCCCCCGCCACTTTTCAGAGATGCATGTTGGCAATTTTCGAACATATGGTGGAAGACTTCATGGAGGTGTTCATGGACGATTTCTCTATATTTGGTGACTCCTTTGTGCTATGCCTCAAGAATCTAGAATGTGTTCTTGCTCGGTGTGAGGAAACCAACCTCGTACTAAGTTGGGAAAAATGTCACTTCATGGTTCAAGAAGGGATTGTCCTGGGTCACAGAATTTCAAAAGAATGAACCGAGGTAGATAAAGCAAAGATCTCCGTAATATAGAAGCTACCTCCTCCGACCTCAGTTAAAGCCATCAGGAGTTTTCTGGGACATGCAGGTTTTTATAGAAGATTCATCAGGGACTTCGCCAAAATCTCTAGACTCTTAACGAAGTTATTGGAAAAAGATGTACCATTCAAGGTTGATGATGAGTGCATGAAAGCTTTTACCACCCTTAAGGAGAAGCTAACCCAAGCACCCATAATGATAGCTCCAGACTGGGATTCCCCCTTTGAATTGATGTGTGATGCAAGTGATTTTGCGGTGGGTGCTGTCCTTGGGCAACGAAAAGACAAGCACTTTCATTCCATATATTTTGCAAGCAAAATGTAAACAGATGCTCAAGAGAATTACACCACAATAGAAAAGTAGTTGCTCGCCGTGGTCTTTGCATTTGATAAATTCTGATCTTATCTAGTTCTTTCCAAGGTGGTAGTTTATACTGATCATTCAGCTTTGCGGTACCTACTAAGTAAGTCAGATGCAAAACCATGTTTGATTAGATGGGTCCTTTTGCTTTAGGAGTTTGACCTTGAAATCAAGGATAAGAGAGGGGCGGAGAATCTTGCGGCGGATCATTTATCCCGTTTGGAGAATCCTAGTCTCGAAACTTTGAGAGAGAGGGATATCAATGATTCATTTCCTGAAGAGCACTTCTATAATATTCAAGTCGTGGAAGAGTCTGAGCCACCTTGGTTTGCTGATTTTGCCAACTACTTAGTTGGGGGTGTCATCCCAAAATGGTTCACGCATCAACAACGGAAGAAATTTTTTTCGGACCTCAAGCACTACTTGTGGGAGGACCCCTACCTTTTTAGAATTTGTTCAGACCAGGTCGTTCAAAGATGTGTATCGCAGTCTGAGGGTCTAAGTATCTTGAAACACTGCCATTCAGGACCGACTGGGGGCCATTACAATGCAAATCGGACCGCAAAGAAAATTCTTGATTCAGGTTTCTATTGGCCGACATTGTTTCAAGACAACCAAAAGTTCATACAATCATGCGATAGATGTCAGAGGGTAGGTAACATTTCTCGCCGAGATGAGATGCCTCAGAATTAGAATCAAGCTTGTGAAATTGTCGACGTGTGGAGGATTGACTTCATGGGGCCATTCCCAAGCTCACATGGTTGTAAGTTCATTCTTGTGGCTGTCGATTACATGTCTAAATGGGTGGAAGCTCAAGCCCTACCAACAAGCAATGCCAGGGCAGTGGTAAAATTCTTAAAGAAGCTTTTCTCCCGGTTTGGAACACCAAGAGCAATCATTAGCGATCGAGGCACTCACTTTTGCAATGCTCAATTTGCGAAAATTCTAAAGCGCTACAATGTCTACCACAAACTTGCAACAACATATCATCCACAAACAAGCGGGCAAGTGGAAGTTTCCAACAGGGATTTAAAAAGAATTTTGGAGAAAAATGTTGCTCAGAATAGACGAGACTGGGTAGAACACTTAGTTGACGCTCTGTGGGCTTACATAACAGCATATAAGACTCCTATTGGGACCACCCCGTATAGATTAGTCTATGGAAAAGCGTGTCACCTACCTGTAGAACTTGAGCACAAAGCTTATTGGGCTATTAAATTTCTGAATTTTGATTCCGCTCTTGTAGGTGAGAAGAGAAAGCTTCAATTAAATGAATTGGATGAATGGCGCACCACGGCATACGAAAATTCCAAACTTTACAAAGAAAGAGTGAAGGAGTACCACGATAAGCATATCAAGCATCCTAAACAATTCCGAGCAGGGGATCAAGTGTTACTATTCAACTCGAGGCTAAAGCTATTCCCCGGGAAGCTCAAGTCACGGTGGTCAGGTCCATATATGGTCACTCAAGTTTCCCCACAAGGAGCAGTCGAGGTAACTCACCCCGAAAAAGGTACGTTTAAGGTGAATGGCCAAAGGTTGAAGCTCTATTTTAACACCAACAATTAAATGATGACCGGGGGAAATTTCAAACTATTCGAGCCCCCATAAGGTAAGTAACAAGGTACGTCAAGCTCGTGACGTTAAACAAGCGCTTCTTGGGAGGCAACCGAAGCATTCGGGGGTTTATTTTCATGTTTGTGGGTTCTTTGTGTTCATGTTCTTGTTATTTTTCGTATTTTCTTAGAGTTGTTAATTTAAATAAGTCCATGCTCTCATTATTTTGTTTATCATAATCATTGTCCATGTGGTTGTTCACTTGATTTTATGGTCGAGTTGCACTTGATTGGGCTATCATTTTATGTGTTAGATCATAACTTTGAGATGGTGGAGATGATTTTAGAACCTTTTGTAACCATGGCCATGTGTTTGGAGAAGCAAAGGAGACTTTAAACCAAGCTTTTAGGGCATCACGGTCTCTATGGGCTGCTGATAGAGACCATCAAAACAATTCAGAAATTTTACACTACTCCTCGCGGGCTCTATGAGGAGTGCATAGAGACCATCAAGAAAATTCAGAAACTTTTCACTACTCCTCGCGGGCTCTATGAGCACCTCATAGAGACCGTGAAGCCCCTTTTTCTTCATGAGAACCTTGTCAACTTGTCTTTCTCCTCATTCTTCTTCTTCTCCAACCGTGACCTAGCCTCCATGATCTATCTCTCCATGACCGGATCTCACTAAATACCACTCTAAATCATCTCCACATCTCCTTGGGAAGTAGCTCTAGTGTTCTTCTTCAAGCTCCACTCTAGTGCTCTCATCCTTTGTTGGTATGAAGCTTATTGTGAATGAAAAATTTTCTTTTCTTTTCTTCTTGCTTTCTTGAGTTTTTGTGTGGATTGTTTCAAGCTTTTAGCTTGTATTTTGTGGTATGAACATCATGTATTTGATTGATCTCGAATTTATGTACAAAATTTTTCAAATTCATGATGTTGGGGAAACTCTTGCAAATTGAATAGTATCCATACGGGCTCCTCCTTATGCCCGTATGGATCCTATTCACCCCATTTTCTTCATGTTTCATCACTTTTCATGCCACATGATACACTCTCTTGGATCCCTTTCTTTCTTATTTGAATTTTTATTGATGTAGGAATGCCACAAGTCAAGGAACTTGCCTCCAAACGTCCAAGAAACACTATGCCAACCCCGAAGAACCCCACTTTAAGCATCCTCATCATAAGGCGAAGTGTGGAGTTTCGAAGACCAAACTATGTGGCACACTTCATCACATAGATTGGGGTATTTTGGAGACATTTAGGACGGATGAACAATTTAAGGAATTACTTTCACATGGGTTTTGGTGAATCTATTCTCAATTGATAATCATACCTTTTACCAATTTACTTTGGAGGTTTTGAACAATTTTGAAGCACACCATGACAACCACATCTTCAACATCTTGTGATGACAACTTGGACATTTGAGCATGGAAATTTGTTTTATTTCTCTAGTTTGTTGTCTTGCTTTCCTTTTTATGCAAGTGTGTTTGTTTGCTTGATTTCAATAAGTTGGTGAGGGGATGCCCTACCAACCTTGTGTAGAACTCTACTACTCTTTATCTAGTTTTTTTTTTGTTTGTTGACTACTCCCTATTACGTATTCTTGTAATCATAATTTTTATTTGGATTGATGATGCCCCTTATGCCTTGTAGGGCATTAAGGGAGTTTGGTGAGCCTCCCCACATTCCATGGAGGCCGGACCCGACATGAAACGCTTGCGACACCTTTGGTTCGGGTCACTCCTCACCGTGTGCACAAGATTAACAGGGGAAGTTTGTTCCACCCTCCTCCATTGTTTTCATTGCATATATTACCATGCTTTTCATGATTAGTGTACATTGGGGACAATGTACATCACTAGGTGGGGGATGGGTGTATTTTATGATCTAGGTTATTATTTGCATGCTAGTTTACCCATGATGGCTTGTTCATTATGGTAAGACTCTTATAGCATGGATTAATGATTGATTTGAGTTACATATTTGTTGTTGTACTCTATTGAATCATGTTTCACCTCTAGTATTGTCTTGTGCACTGCATCTTGTGTTGATGCCCTGGGAATAGCCAACTTGACTACTCTATCTCTCTTGATTGCTTAACACACAACTTTGAGTACTTGGCCTTAGAATACTAAGTTCTATCTTTCAATGTACTCTTAAGAACTTCTAAGTCTTGTTGAGCTAACCCTAGTTTTGTGGAATGTAGAGTAGTATGAAGACATGATCTAGGGTGATTGTGAAAAAAAAAAATGAAAATGAAAATGAAAGAGAAATGAAAAAGTGAAAAGAGTAAAAAGAAAAATGAGTCTATGTCAGTATTCCTCTGCTAATGAAGCATGAATGCGTCTATGTAGACTATAATCGAGTAGTTGGGTGGCTCTTGTGCCTAACCAGCATGTGCACCCTCCAGAAAGATTTTTAGTGCAGTCTATGTTAGTCAGACTCGAGAAAGAAAGAAAATAAAATGGAATGAAAATAAAAACCCTAGTGATCTTTTTGGCTACCTACTAGAGGTTTTGAGAAGAATAGGGAATTAGTTCGAGTTCAAGACTTGGAAGGATCTTACTTGTTCATTAAAGTAGCGCTTAGCATTTTAGGACTTAGTACTCTTTGCAAGTGGAGTGATTAACATCTAGAGCTGTACTCATTGGAGTCAGTCGGCTAGACCAAGTCAGGGTAGATGAAATACAAGGTTCACACACACGGCACAGACATATACGAGGTGAGACAGGATCTTTCTGTTGTGCTTACTGCGTGTAACTCATCATCTAGTTATCATTTTCCATGCTTGTGGAGTCTTGTATTTATTTATGCCGGAGGTGATACACTTAGCCACTTATCATTATCTTTGTCTTTCATGATGTGTTTGCTTGGGGACAAGCAAATGCTTAGGTGTGGGGATATTTGATAAGTGTCTAAATGTACGTATTTGAGTGTATGTATTTGTTACCTCTAGCATGTATTTTCATTAGAATTAATGCCCGTTTTGTGCTTAATCGTGTGTTATTTGCTTTGCAATGCACGGGAACACCATGGATGACACGAGGATATGATTCGGGTGAAAAAGAGAAGAAAACCAGGGCGCCGTACTGTAGGGGTATTCAAGTCAGGACACTATAGTAAGATTACTGTAGTTGTCACTGTAGCACCTGGAGAGTTTCAAGTCAGGATTTGGATCATGGCATACGGCCTCAATGCTGCCCGGTATAGAGCCCGGGAAGATCACTGTAGCTATAATAGAAGATATTTACTTCATGGTGTTTGCCTACCCCAAATACTGTCAATGTTGAGCTCCATAGCGAGTGGTATAGCACTCAGGATGGAGGCCATAGTGTCAATGTTGCCTACAGTAATACCCCTACAGTACGGCGCCCTGGTTTTCTTCTCTTTTTCACCCGAATCATATCCTCGTGTCATCCATGGTGTTCCCGTGCCCTGCAAAGCAAATAACACACGATTAAGCACAAAACGGGCATCAATTCTAATGAAAATACATTCTAGAGGTAACAAATACATACACTCAAATACATACATTTAGACACTTATCACTGCGTCTTCTCCAAAGGTTCCCTTATCAAGCCTAGGTCACACCTCCCCGAATCGATGCTGACGAAAGCTTCCCCCATAACTCTCTTCTGAAGGAACATGGTGTTGAAGGCTGTAGAACCACTCCAAAAATCTTACCAAAGCCTCTCTAAACCCTAGCTGCGGGCGCCTCCAAAGATGGGGAAAAGATAGAGAAAGGATGGAAAGAAGAATTCTGAAATCAGGCTGAAATCGGGACTTAAATAGGGCTAGAATCGGGCATCCACACTGGCGTGTGGAATTTCCACACACCCGTGTGAATCTGTGGAAATTCAATTTTTAAAAGCCTATGAATTGTAAGCACTACAGTAAATTGCTATAGTGATTTGCTACACGAGGGCTCATAGGGGCAGACAGTAAGTACTCTCTGTCCTCCCGATAATTTGGCTAAATATTCCACACGCCCCTGTGGAAATGACACAAGGGCATGTGGGTACTCACAGGGGCACTCACAGGGACAGAGTTTCACACGGGCATGTGGAAGTTACTCACGCCCGTGTGCCATTCACAGGGTCATCCAAAGGGGCATTCACATGCCCGTGTGTCTTCTCAGGATGGAGTATGATAACTCTGTAGAGATCCACACACCCATGTGAAAATTAGCCATGGGCGTGTGACCGTCACAAGGCCGTTCACAAGGACATTCACATGTCTCTGTGTCCTCTCGGGATAAGCTCTGAACGGAAATACGCGGTGGTATGGAAATTACACCCGGGCGTGTGTCTTCTTTGAATAACTTAGAAAAACTTATAGACTGTGTAGAAACTTTCTGCACACTAATACACACACAGAGCCTGCATAATCATGAAGGACTGACTAGAGAATTATGGAAAACACGCTCAAAAGACCGAGAAATTTCGCCAATCACAAATAAGCACACTAAAACACCAATAACCCATGAGTAAGGCACATCAATAGCATATAAAAGATCAAGACACCAACACTGATGTTCTTATTTATGCAAGTACTAAACTTAAACCTGGAAAACGCTTGGGTTACCTCCAAAGAATCACTTGTTTAATGTCACTAAGCTTGACATACCTGACCTTACCTCATGGGTTCTCACGGAGAAAGAATACTTCCTTGTCATCATTACTAACCTCTCCACCAAAGTATGGTTTTAGCCGGTGTCCATTCATCTTAAACGTACCCTTTTCTGGATGGGTAATTTCAACAAAACCTTGCGATGATACTTTAGTTACAATATGTGCCCCAAACCATCAAGACATGAACTTTACCGGAAATAGCCATAGGTGAGAATTGAACAATAGAACCTGATCACCTACCTTGAACTCTTTCAGATTCTTGATATTCTTATGATGCCAATTTTCAATTCTTTCCTTCTAAATCCTTGTATTCTCATATGCCTTCAACCTCCATTCATCCAACTCGTTCAGATAAAGCATTCTTTGTTCCCCAGCTTTTCACAAGTCAAAGTTCATTGCTTTGATAGCCTAATAGGATTTATGCTCAAGCACCACAGGTAAATAACACAACTTACCATACACCAAGTTTTATTAAGTGGTCCCTATCTGAGTTTTATATGCCGTTCAGTGAGTCCAAAGTGTGTCATCCAGGCATTCTGGGCAATCCTGCTTTCCTTGTTCTACTGACTTTGTCAAGATTCTCTTAAGATCTCTATTCGTGACCCCATTGGGAAACATCCTGGTAGAGTACTTACAGCACTAGGGATAGTATGCCTGGATTGATGTTCTCTTCTTTCGCCCATACATCACTGTGCTCATCATTGGGATGGGTCTACTAGACGCTATCAGAGGGGTAGAGAACATGATCATACCTACAACCCTTGGTTTAGAGACTATGATGGAGATGATCAAACGATATAGAGACAGGGTGTATATGATGAACATACCCTCACCAGAGCCAGCCAAAGTTGAGTGTCTACTAGACGCTATAAGAGGGGTAGAGAACACGATCATACCTGCAACCCTCGGTTTAGAGACTATGATGGAGATGATCAAACGATATAGAGACAGGGTGTATATGATGGACATACCCTCACTAGAGCCAGCTAAAGTTGAGGGAGAGTTAGGAGAGTGTTCTCAGCCTGTGCTTGAGCCAAAGCAAGATTAGGATCAGACAGAGACACCTCTTACAGCGTAGGAGCCACCACCAATCTGGATATTCTCTCTGACTCGAGCCCATGACCGATTTGAGATGCTCGAGAGCATTGTTGAGGGATTCCCTCGAGCCCATGATGGAGACACATAAGGAATGAACACTTCGCATTCATATCGCACAAGCACTTATCACTTCTACTTCCAAATCAGCTAGATTAGACTGTTCTTGCACAGGCACTTTCCCTTTTCTTCTAAGTGTACGTTCAAGCTCAGGATCCCCTTCAATCAATATTGAGGGATTCCCTCGGGTCATAACCTGGAGCTGCACCCAAAAAAAAAGAAAAGGAAATCAGAACGATGATAGAATAAGAATATATGAAATAGAATGAAGAATAAATAGCTAAGAAAACAAAGTGAAAAGTATCTCTAAATGCCTACTCCCAGGCAACGGTGCCAAAAACTTGACAAGGTCCCCTTGCGTATATCCCACAAGTGCACGGGTTTATCGAAGTAATAATCCCTGGTGAGCGGGTATCGAATCCACAGGGAGTAGGGAATAAAAATACTTAATTCGATTCTTAGCTATGTGAAAGATCAATGATGATAAGTGTGACAATGATTCAATTCTCAACAATAAAAACAACAAGTAAAAAAGCAAAAGTAAAGAAAGGGGGTAAGGCAATCGATAAAGATGGGGTACTCGGATAATGCTCCACCAAGGATAATTGTTTCAAGTGCAAGAACCCTCTATTATGCTTCCTAATCAATGCAATGGTGAGACATGGAAATCGTTAATAACATAGTCCCAAATCTAAGGTCAACTATGCCTAACTCTATACATGTCGCGGAGGAGAAATCGAACAATCTCAACACCTCGCACTCGCATAGAGTTGCAATGAGCTCTAGGGATTCCAAGTGATAAATCTCTTCCTAATTATAGACCTAACCCTTTGGTCCATCCTGAATAGCTTCCCGAATCCATACTTTCATCAGAGTAACACAAACGGGCACACGTTCACGTCGTGGATCACTTGCTTCTTCAATGATAAATACGTTGGTGGAGCTCTTGTTCTATGTGCATAAGTCGGAATGCTCGAGTGTGACTGCCTTTGTGCCCCTCCAAATGGATGTGCCAAACTAGAATAAGAGGAGATTGGCACAAACTCTAGAATCTCACATCGACCTATGTCTTCGCGTTTGAACCTTAGCAAGATTTCCTCCAACATCGGTGCATTGCAATCCACATTGGCTTCTTTCGTTCATACTTGGCCTCACAACCCTACCTGCACAAAGTAACATAAAAACACACATATTAGTGTAAAAACCTGAGAAAAGTAATGCTCAACATAAGGAATGAACGCTTCGCATTCATATCGCACAAGCACTTATCACACTCACTCACAAGGTTAGCAACGAGAACTCTCAACCCTAGTGTCTCTCTATGGGAAATGTTCATACAATCAAGCATTCAAGGTTGGAACTCACAATAAACATCAATTAATTGAAAGCATAATAAAGAGATTCAATGAAACAAATACATCCTAGGGTTCACAATACCCAAGTACCCACTAGGGGTTTAGCTCTCCATGGAGCTAAGTACAATCAAAGAAATAGAATGTAAAAGCAATTAATCCATACAAAAACCCCCTCAATAGTCATGTCGATGGTCTTGTGGAAAGTCCTCTACTCGTCGTCCAAGGATTCCCTCGTCCGGTATAGGATACGCCTCGACAGAAGCTCCCCTACCAACCTTCTTCCTCAGGAATGACGATGTCGGAGCCGTCGAACCTCTCCAAAACTTGGCCAATACCCCTCAAAACCCTAGCAGAAGCCCTCTCTCAAGTTGGGGAAAAGATGGAGAAAAGAATACAAAAATCGGGGCTGATTCGGCTTTAAATAGGGCTGGAATCGGGCGACTACACGGGTGTAGATGCTTCACGCGCCAGTGTGAAATTTCCACACGGGCTTGGATAATTTCCACATGCCCGTGTGGATTCTCTGAACTCCTGTTTTCTCGGGCGATTGTGAACAGTGCTATTACAGTACTTGCTACAGTGCTCTGCTACAGTATCCGGCTTGAATAGCTTCCCGAATCCATACTTTCATCTGATTAATGCAAACGGGCACACGTTCACGTCATGGATCACTTGCTTCTTTAATGATAGGTACGTTGGTGGAGCTCTTGTTCTATGTGCATAAGTCGGAATGCTCGAGTGTGACTGCCTTTGTGCCCCTGCAAATGGATGTGGCAAACTCGAATAAGAGGAGATTGGCACACACTCTAGCATCTCACATCGACCTATGTCTTCATGTTTGAACCTTAGCAAGATTTCCTCCAACATCGGTGCATTGTAATCCACATTGGCTTCTTTCCTTCATACTTGGCCTCACAACCCTACCTGCACGAAAGTAACATTAAAAACACACATATTAGTGTAAAAACCTGAGAAAAGTAATGCTCAACTTAAGGAATGAACGATTCGCATTCATATCGCACAAGCACTTATCATACCACCTATGAAGTATGAAGCTACTCTCATAAGTCGGCTACTAGGTATGCCCTAATGAGAGAAAGAGCTATCTCATGGGATGAGTGAAATCTACTACCCCAGTAGAAAGAGCTACTGCCTCAAAAGTGGGAAAGCTACCTTAGCGGCCACTTTGGAAAGTGCTACCTTAGAGGATGTGTGAAGCTACTACAATCTCCTTGGTTTGTTTTGTTTTATAGATAAATGTTGGGTTGACTTGATTTAGTTTACACAGAATTACATGATTTCGAGTTTGTTGTCTTTTTCTTTATTCAAGTTTTTATCTAGAGCAATGATGTTTTCATATTTGGTGTTGAAATTCCCTTACTTGTAGAATGCTTCCATTGATTGCTTTTGCTGAACCTAAGGCCAAGCACTTTCAATATTTCCTTCCTTCTTGCTTCAATGTTTTATTTTTCCTTAGGACAAGAAAAATCTTAAGTGTGGGGAAGTTTGACAAGTGTTTGCATATTAATAATGTGAAGTATTCTTTTCTTACAATGTGCATTACTTTTCTCAGATTTTATCACTAATACATGTGTATTTGTGTTCTTTTGTGCATGTAGGGTTGTGGAGAAAAGTTTGAAAGAAAGAAGCCAAAGTAGGTCGTGAATGCATGTTGTTCATGAAATATTGAAATGAACAAACGTGAATACAGAATTCAAGTGAACATATAAAGTGGAGGGGCACAAAGGCAGTTACACTCATGTGTTCTGACTTGTGAAAAGCTACCAAGATTGTCATCAAATGTGATTTTGTTGAAGAACCAATGTGATCTACCACATGAATGTGTGCCTATTCATGTGGCCTCGATGAAAAGTGTGGATTAGGGAGTATTTTGGCATAGTATTGATAAGTGCTTGAGTAGACATATTTTTATATATGTTTTACATGCATTGAGCATCATTTTTACTGTGGTTTATGTCTCATATTGTGTATTTGGTGTTCTTTTATGCATATAGGTTGTGAATGCCTTGAAGATTAAAAAAGAAGCAAAGATGGGCTATAAAGACATAATGTTGGGAGTTCTTGTTCAATTCAATGACCAAGACACGAGAGGAGTTTATAAACGTGGAGATGTGTGCCAACTTCCAAGAAGATTCAAGTCAATTCACTAGTTGGAAGGGCACAAAGGCAGCCACATCTTCATGTTTCTTCTTTTTGTGAAGATTGCAAGACATCTCAAAGATACATCGATGAAGAAAAGTTTTATAGCCTACCACATGGACGTGTGCCCGGACATGTGGCCTTAAGAGAAGAGTGTTCGGATCGCGTTTTGTGAAAAGAACTGTAGCAATTTCATTGTAGCAGTATTGTAGCAAAATTACTGTTCACGCGCCCGCGTGGAAATTCCGCGCGCCCACGTGGAAATTCTTGCAGCCCACGCGGGCGCGTGGAAAATCCACACGGGCGCGTGAGGGCACGTGACAGACGCGATCTAAGGCGTATAAATAGCTGTTTTGCCCTATTCTTTCTTATCTTTTGTGCGGCTCTTGAGGGGTGAGACGGCTAGGGTTTGGAGAGGAGGTCTTTGCGGCTTTGGAGGCGCTTCGTCACCAACTTTGATCGATTCCTCCTCCGTCATAGCATCAAGGAAGCCACCGGTGAACCTAGCTTCGGAGTGGGTCCTTCAAGACGTCGAAGCTCTCCATCAAGGCCATCAGTTCATATATAAGGGGGTTTATTTCTATGGTTTTAATGTACTTTCATTCATTGATGGTGTGTTTTGTATGTTGCTCCATGGAGGGCTAAAACCCTAGAGGGTATTTGGGCTTGTGAACCCTAGGATTCTCATCTTTTGTGGATTTGCTTTGTGTTTCTATTTAATCCGAGTTTGATTAAGTTTCATTCTTGATTGTTTAATGCTTGCTTGCCTTATTGATCTTATGGTTATTTGGTTTGCATGATTTGTTGCCTTGGTGGGAGAGAGATCTCCATTAGGGTTAGAACCTCAAGATTGAAGAGGGTTGAGAGGGTGAGTCATGAGATAGTGAAGTGTCCCCTTTCCCCTCCGATTGGTGTATTCTATCTCCATTCCCTAAGCTCCATGCAACCATATTTGGTGGGAGGCGTGAGATTGCTCAATTTCTCCGCCGGGACCTTGTAGGGGGTTAGGATCCTTCGCCGGGAATTAGGGTTGGATCAATCTTTAGGAATTGGATACACAGTTTGGAATCCCTAGAGTGCTTTGCGGTCATATGTGGTGTGAGGTGTTGAGATTAAGCGATTTCTCCACCGGGACCTCGTAGGGGACTAGTATCGGTGATCTAGAGATAGACCCGATTATGTTTTGATTTCCACGACTTAACTTACTCATCATAGAAACACTTTGCTTATCCGGTACCTAATACACGAATCCTAGGGGGAGCATTGCCCGAATACCCCACTTTTCTATCGATTGAGATTCTCCTTCCATTTTACCCTTGCATATTCGTCTCCGGTGTTCAACTCTTCGCACATTAGATCACCACACCTTTTTCATTTATCATTTGGTTAGAAAGCGGAGAAGAAGTTAGTACTAGTAGCCCACTGCTCCCTCGTGGATTCGACTACCCACTCACCGGGGTAATTATTACTTCGACACCCGTGCACTTGCGGTTTACACACGCATATTCAGATGTGTCAAGTATTGTAGCAATTTAGTGTAGCAAAGCACTGTATCAAATTCATGTGGCCTCGATGAAAATCCACAAGCCCATGTGGATGCCCGATTCCAGCCTATTTAAAGCCACGATTTCAGCCAATTTGGGGATCCTTCTTTCCATCCTTTCTTCATCTTTTTCCCATCTTTGGTGGTATCCGCGGATAAGGTTTAGAGAGGCTTTGGCAAGGTTTTTGGAGTGGTTCTATGGCCTTCAACATCGCTTTCCTCCGAAAAAGAGTTATTGGGGGAGATTTCATTGCCATGGATTCGGCGAGGTGTGCTGTAGGCTTGACAAGGGAACCTTTGAAGAAGACAAGGCTACTCTACAAGACCATCAACACGAACACCAATCGGGTTTTATTCATGGATTGTATATCTTTAGTTTTGATTTCATTATTGATTGTATTGTGCTCCATGGAGAGCTAAACCACTAGAGGGTACTTGGACTTGTCAACCCTAGGATGTTATTGTTTGTTGAACTTTTATTTTGTTTTCTTTAATTGATTTCTTTAATTGAGTTCCAATCTTGAATGCTTGTTGAATTGTGACAATGCTCCCAGCAAGTGCACGGGGTTGTCGAAGTAATAAATCCCAGGTGAGTGGGGTATCATATCCACAGGGAAAAGGGAATAAAAAAAATACTTAATTTGTTTCTTAACTATATGAAAGTTGAATAGTAATATGTGTGACAAGATTCAATTATCAAAAGTAAAGCAACCCGAAAGAGAGCAAAAGTAAAGTAGAATGTAAGGCAATCGATAAAGATAGTGTACTCGGGTATCGATCCGCCTAGGAAAATAGTTTCAAGTGCAAGAACTCTCTATTATGCTTCTTAACTAATGCAATGGTGAGTCAGGGACATCCTTTTAATGCATGGTCCCGAATCTAGGGTTAACCAAGCCTAATCCTCTACATGTCCCGGAGGAGAGGTTGAACAACCTCTCAACCACGCACTCGTAAGAATGATTGCATTGGGCTCTGGGGATTCCAAGTGATAAATCTCTTCCTAATTGTAGACCTAACCCTTTGGTCCAGAAGATAGGTCCATAACCATAATTAAGCCCTAGATGCTAAAATAACCTCAACGCTTCACTCCGTTGCACTCGCAACTAAGCCCCAGCGGAGGGTCATCCCTTAGCTCTTCGCTCTATTATGGCCGTAAAGAACTCGAGGAATGGAGGTAGAATCTATCACACTAGAGGGGAAAGGGGACGCTCCTATACCTCTCGACTCACCCTCTCAACCCATTCCAATCAAGCTTTGTCTAACTCTCGTGGTGTGTCACTTACTCACAAGGGTTACCACATTAACTTTCAACCTTAGTGTCACTCTAAGGGAGTATTCAAGAATTAAACATTCAGGATTAGAACTCACAAAAACATCAATTAATTCAAAGCATAATAAAGAGATTCAATAAAACTAAACTAATACATCCTAGGGTTCACAAATACATAAGTACCCACTAGGGGTTTAGCTCTCCATAAAGCACAATACCAACGATAATGAAATCAAATGTAAAAGAAAGCAATCCATAGATAAAACCCACTCGATAGTCATGACGATGGTCTTGTGGAGAGTCCTCTACTCATCGCAAGATCCCCTTGTCCGGTATAAGATACGCCTCGCCGAATCAATCCAACGAAGGCTCCCTTACCAACCTTCTTCCAAAGAGATGACGATGTCGGAGCCGTAGAACCTCTCCAAATCCCTAGCCAATACCTATCAAAACCCTAGCCGTAGCCTCTCTCAAGTCGGGGAGAAAAGAATGTTGAAATCGGTGCTGAAATCGGCCTTAAATAGGGCTGGAATTGGGATTCCACACGCTCCTATGGATATTCCACACGGGCCTGTGGAATTAACGCATGGGCGTGTAGAATTTTTGCACGCCCGTGTGGCTCCTCTGTTTTGCTCCTTCTTCGGTCTGCTGTGAACATTACCTGCTACAGTGATGGCCCGAAATACTCTCGAATCCATGCTTTCATCGAGGTAATGTAAACGGTCACACGTTCACATCGTAGATCGTCTTGGTTCTTTAATAAATGGTCACATTGGTGGAGATCTTGCTAAATATGCACAAGCTGGAATACTGGGATGTAACTGCCTTCATGCCCCTCTGAATCAATGCCTTAGCTCGAATACAAGGAGGTTGGCATACATTCTAGCATTCTAAACCCGACTCATGTCTCCGCGTTTGCGCCTTATCAAGATCTCCTCCAAATAATGCGTAAAACAATCTACAATGTATTCTTTAACAAATAATCGGCCTCACAACCCAACCTGCATAAAAGTACACAAATACACACATATTAGTGCTAAAACCTGAATAAAATAATGGCCATCATAAGGAAAGAACGCTTCTAACACGTCTGAATATGCGTGTAAACCGCAAGTGCATGGGTGTCGAAGTAATAAAATACCTGGTGAGTCGGGTAGTCGAATCCACAGGGAACAGGGCTACTAGTACTAACTTCTTCTCTGCTTTCTAGCCTAATGATAAATGGAAAAGTGTGGTGATCTAATGTGTGAAGAAATGAATACCGGAGACAAATATGCAAGGGTGAAATGGAGGGAGATCTCAATCAGTAAAAGTAGGGTATTCGGGCAATGCTCCCCGTAGGATTCAGGTATTAGGTACCGAATAAGCAAAGTGTTTCTATGACGAGTAAGTTAAGTCATGGAAATCTAAATATAATCGGATCCGGCCTGCCGATCACCGATACTAGTCCCCTACGAGGTCCCGGTGGAGAAATCGCTCAATCTCAACACCTCACACCACATATGACCGCAAAGCACTCTAAGAATTCCAAGAGGTGTATCCAATTCCTAAAGATTGATACAACCCTAATTCCCGGCGAAGGATCCTAACCCCCTACAAGGTCCTGGCGGAGAAATCTCTCAATCTCACGCCTCACACCAAATATGGTTGCATAGAGCTTAGGGAACGGAGATAGAATACAACAATCGGAGGGGAAAGGGGATGCTCACAATCTCATGACTCGCACTCTCAACACTCTTCAATCTTGAGATTCTGACCCAAATGGAGACCTCTCTCTCACCAAGGTAATAAATCATGCAAACCAAATAACCAAAAGATCAATAAGGCAAGCAAGCATTGGACAATCAAGATTAAAACTTAATCAAACTCAGATTAAATAGAAACACTAAGCAAATCCACAAAAGATGAGAATCCTAGGGTTCACAAGCCCAAATACCCTCTAGGGTTTTAGCTCTCCATGGTGCAACATACAAAACACACCATCAATGAATGAAAGTACATTAAAACCATAGAAGTAAACCCCCTTATATATGAACTGATGGAGAGCTTCGACGTCTTGAAGGACAAACTCCGAAGCTAGGTTCACCGGTGGCTTCCTTGATGCTATGACGGAGGAGGAATCAATCAATGTTCGTGACGAAGTGCCTCCAAAACCGCAAAGACCTCCTCTCCAAACCCTAGCCGTCTCACCCCTCAAGAGCCGCACAAAAGATGAGAAAGAATAGGGCAAAACGGCTATTTATATGCCTTAAACCGTGTCTGTCACATGCCCCCACACGCCCATGTGGATTTTCCACATGCCCCCGTGGGCTGCAGGAATTTCCATGCGGGCACGTGAACAGTAATTTTGTGACAGTACTGCTACAGTGAAATTGCTACTTTTCACAAAACGCGGTCCGAACACTCTTCTCTTGAGGCCACATGTCCGGGCACACATCCATGTGGTAGGCTATAAAACTTTTCTTCATCGATGTATCTTTGAGAGGTCATGTAATCTTCACAAACAGAAGGAACATGAAGATGTGACTACCTTTGTGAACTTCCAACTAGTGAATTGACTTGAATCTTCTTGGAAGTTGGCACACATCTCCACGTTTATGAACTCCTCTGGTGTTTTGGTCTTTGAATTGACCAAGAACTCCCAACATTGTGTCTTTATAGCCTATCTTTGCTTCCTTTTTACTCTTCAAGGCATTCACAACCTATATGCATAAAAGAACACCAAATACACAATATGAAACATAAACCATGGTAAAACTGATGCTCAATGCATGTAAAACATATATAAAAATATGTCTACTTAAGCATTTATCAGCTTCGCATTCTTATTGCACAAGCACTTATCAAATTGATTTTCCCTTAGAGTGACACTAGGGTTGATAATCCATCTTGGTAACCTTTGTGGATGAGTGACACACCATGAGCATTAGGCAATGCTAGATTGTAGAGGATTTAGAGGGTGAGTCGAGAGGTAGCGGAACGTCCCCTTTCCCCTCCGTTGTGATTTATCCTACCTACACGTTCTTAGGTAACTTTGCGGTCACAATAGAGTGAAGTGCTAAGAGATGAATTCCGCCTTGTCTTAGGTGCACGAGCAAAAGAGTGAAGTGTTGAAGTAATCCTTAGTATACGAGGCTTAATGGTGACTAGGGGTCTTTCGCTTGGACCAAAAGGATAGATCTATTTTAGGGAATAGGGTTTATCACTTGGAGTCTCCAGAACTTTAAGTAACTTTATACAGTGTAATGTGTTGAGACTAAGTGATTTCTCCGCTAGGGCATAGTGTAGAGGTAGTCACGGTTAACCTTAATTTTGCGACCGTGTATTCTAGGATTTTCACAACTCATTAAGCATTAGTTAGGAGACATAATAGTTGGTTTTTCACTAGAAGCAATTGTCCTTGGGGGACCAATGTCCAGGTGCCACACTTTCAATTGATTGCTTTTCCTCTCATTTTTATAGCATTTCTCTTTCGTCTTTTTCTTTATTTCCATTTTCATTGACTTTGTTCACACCATTAGCAATCTTGGTGTTTCTGATCACTATTCCATATGGATACAACTACCCACTCACCAGGGTATTATTACTTCGACAAACCTGTGCACTGGCGGTTCACAAACAAAAGGGCGCTGTCAGGTAGTCATACTCACACGGAATAGGGCTCAAAAACACAAGTATTTCTATTTAACTATATTGAAGATGATTCAAAGGTTGTGTGAACAATATTAGTGCAAATAGAAATAAAGAAAAGAGGAAAGAAACGTAATAGAAGTAAGGAGAGGCAATCGATAGAAAATGGGGCACCTAGATATTGCTCACCCTAGGACTATTGTTTCGAGTGCAAGACTAATCATTATGTCTCCTAACCGGTGTTCAATGAGTCGTCGAAATCATAAAATACACAGTCCCAAACCTAAGGTCAACCATGACTAACACTACACTATGTCCTGGCGAAAAGGAATACTTTTGACGCTTCATACTATGCAAGGTTGCTTAAAGCTCTAGGGATTCCAAGTGGTAAACCCTATTCCCTAATATAGATCTTACCGCTTTGGTCGATCGAAAGACTAGTCATGATTAAGCCCCTGGCACTAAGGGATTGCTTCAATGCTTCACTCTGTGCTGCACAACTATGCCCGTAGTGGAGTTTGTCTCTGGCACTTCACTCTATCATGACCGTAAAGAACTCTTGGAATATGGAGATGGGATAAATCACATCGGAAAGAGATAGGGGACAGGGATGATACGCTGCCTCTCGACCTCTCCAACTCTTTCTTTATCTAACCCCTCATGGGTGTGTGATGAGCTACCGATGAAGTGCAGGTGTCGTCAAGTAATACCTCTCGTGCCATCACGAGAGGGTCGTATTCCCTGGGCACAAGGAGCTACCCTTACTTATTTTTCTCTCATTGTCTAACCTACAAATCACTTGATGTTTAAAGCTACTAACAAAAGTGAAACTAAGCAAGTAATTGTGAGAAGGCCAATTGAGAAGATGAAAATTAAGAAATGAGGGAAGTCACAGATGTGGATCCCTGTGGAGTTACTAAGGGTTCAAAGAATGCTAGAAATGCTAAGCACATGGTTGTTCAGGCCAAGAGAGATCTAGAGATAAATCATCCCGATGGTCACGGTGATGATCCCTAATTCCATACGAATATTGGCACGGAATATCTTCCGGCCAAATCCTCTTATGATTACAATTCACATAGGGAAATCTCAAATTAGAGGCAAAACTCAACCTAGGTCCAGCCCTAATGGTTGGAGGGGTATGAAACACCCGATGGTCACGGGCAGTGTTCATACATAAATCCCAATTAATCAAGGTGTGTCTAGTGCAAGGCAATGGTCACTTGTGGCCCAAAGTACAACCTAGAAGTTGAAATACGAGTTCTCATGCAAGATCAACAAATAAAAGTGCACCAAGCTTAACCCATTAACAACCCACATGCATTAAGCAAATCAAAGCATTCAATATCACTAGTTCACCCCAAGGTTCACAGACGTCCCAGGTGACCTTGGGGTTGTAGCCATATGTATGAAACTTCAAAAGATAGGTTCATGAAAACAATTGATAAATGCATATAAAAACTCCCTCAAACAATGAGAACAGGAAGAGGAATGGGAAAGGCACAGATGTCTTCAACAAGCCTGCCAATCGTGGGCTGCTTCCCTCGTCATCTCCAACCTTCTCAAGGGTGGAATCAATGAAGATCTTGCCCAATAACGATTCTTCCCTCGAATTTCCCTCTCTAGATAGTTAGATTCGGCCTCATTTAACTTGATTGAAGTTACCCCCACGACTGACCTCCAAGATGGGAAAGAGATGATGATTGATAAGTGCTTGTGTGATATTAATGCTAAGCATTCTCTCCTTATGTTGAGCATTACTCTTCTTGGGTTTTTACACTAATATGTGTGTTTTAATGTTACTTTTGTGCAGGTAGGGTTGTGAGGCCGAGTATGAAGGAAAGAAGACAATGTGGATCATAATGCACCAATTTTGAGGAAATCTTTGCTAAGGTTCAAAGCGAAGACATAGGGTCGGGTGTGAGATGCTAGAGTGTGTGCCAACCTCCTCGTATTTGAGTTAGCACAACCATTTGGAGGGGCACAAGGGCAGTCACACTCAAGCATTCCGACTTATGCATATAGAACAAGATCTACACCAATTTGTCCGTCATTAAAGAAACAAGTGATCCACGACGTGAAGGTGTGCCTGTTTGTGTTACCCCGATAAAAACATGGATTTGGGAAGCTATTCAGGCAGGATACTATAGTAGAACATTGTAGCAAAGTACTGTAGCAGCATCATTCACAACCGGTCAAGAAAATAAGAATTCAGAGAATCCACACGGGCCTGTGGAACTTATACACGGCCGTGTGGAAATTCCACATGGGCGTGTGAAAAATCCACAGGCCCTTGTGGTCGCCCGATTCCATCCCTATTTAAAGCCGATTCAGCCCCGATTTTAGCATTCTTTTCTTTATCTTTTCCCCAACTTGAGAGGGGGTTTCGGCTAGGGTTTTGAGAGGTATTAGCTACTGTCTTGGAGAGGTTCTATGGCTCTGACATCATCATTCCTGAGGAAGAAGGTTGGTAGGGGAGTTTCCGTCGAGGCGTATCTTATACAGCACGAGGGAATCCTTGGAGGAGGCAGTAGAGGACTCTCCACAAGACCATCGACACACGACCACTCGAGGGGTTTCTCTATGGATTCATTGCTTTTTACATTTTGATTTCTTTTGATTGTACTTAGCTCCATGGAGAGCTAAC